>NW_005055292.1:0-799 GCF_000277835.1 Geospiza fortis
TGTGGGGGTTTGGGGGGCTCTGGGAAATTTTTGGGGTATTTTGGGGCTGTTTTAGGGCTGTTTTGGGGGTATTTTGGGTACCGGGCCATGAGGGTTCCTGGGAAGTGTTTGGGGTGAGTTTGGGGTATTTTTATGAACCCCGCTGTGAGGGTGCCTGAGGGCTGTTTTGGGGGTATTTTTGGGGCAGTTTTGGGGATATTTTGGGACTATGTTTGGGTACCTGACCACGAGGGTTCTTAGGAGTTGTTTTGGCGTGCATTTGAGGGGTATTTTTCAGTATTTTGGGTTATTTTGGGGCCGTTTTTTTCCCCTCACGTTTTCCCGCCCTTTTTTCCCCTCACGTTTTCCCGCCCTTTTCCTCCCCTCACGTTTTCCCGCCCTTTTCCTCCCCTCACGTTTCCCGCTCTTTTTTCCCCCTCACGTTTCCCGCCCTTTTTCTCCCCTCATATTTTCCCGCCCTTTTCTCTCCTCACATTTCCCTTTTTCCTCTCACATTTCCTGCCCTTTTTCCCCCTCACATTTCCCTTTTCTCCCCTCATATTTCCCTTTTCCCCCCTCACATTTCCCCCCCTTTTTCCCCTTTGGTTTTGGGTACCTGCCTGTGAGGGTGCCTGGGAGGTTTTTTGGGGGCAGTTTTCAGGGATATTTTAGGGTATTTTTAGGCTATTTTTGGGTACCTGGCAATCAGGGTACCCTGGGGCTGTCTCAGGTGGGGTTTTTTGAATACTTTAGGATATTTTGGGCTATTTTGGGGATATTTTCGGTACCTGGAGGTGAGGGTGCCGTTGGCGAAGCTGAA
>NW_005055292.1:864-3488 GCF_000277835.1 Geospiza fortis
GCAGATTTGGGGGAGGTCTTGGGGGATTTGGGGGGGCTCTGGGGTGTTTTGGGGGACAAATGAGGGGGTGGGAGGTGTTTCAGAGGGTTTTTTGGGGTCCCAGGAAGAGTTTTTGGGGTCCCTGGGGGGTTTTTGAGGTCTCCATGCTCACCTGAGGGGGGACTGGGGGCTTTTTGGGGTTCCTGGCGGGGGTTTTGGGTTTCCTGCACCCACCTGGGAAGGATTTGGGGGGGTTTTGGGGTCCCTAGGGGCGTTTTTGGGGTCCCCACACTCACCTGGGGGCTCAGGGCCACGTAGAGGGTGAAGGGGTCGTTCCTCATGGCCTCGGTGGAGCGGCGAGGTCGGTCTTGGCGTGGGATCACCGTCCCCCCCCGCTGGAACACCGGGATCTGGGGGCACCCCAAAAACCCCATTCAAAAAAAACCCAAATTCCTCCAAACCCCGCCCAAAAAACCCCAAGTCACCCCCAGTGCTTGAGGGACCACCCCCACTGTCCCCCCCACCATTGGAACACAGGGATCTGGGGGGGATCCAGGAAGGTTTTGGGGTCTCCAAGGGGATTTTGGGGTCACCATGGCAGTTCTGGGGTCTCCAGGGAGGGTTTTTGGGGTCCCAACACCCTCCCCAAACCCCTTGAGCCCCCCCAAAACCCCTCAAACAACAACCCACAGTGCTGAGGGTGACGGGCACCACCCTCCCCATATGGGAACAGGGGGATCAGGGGAGGATTTTGGGGTGTCCAGGGGGAATTTTAGGGTCTGCAGGGAAAGTTTTAGGGTCTCCTGGGTGTTTTGGGGTCCCAGCACCCCCCCAAACCCCTTGAGCCCCACCAAAGACCCACAGTGCTGAGGGTGACGGGCACATAGAGGGTCTGGGGCGCCCGGTGCTGCTCGTGGGTCTCATCATTGTACCAGACCTGGGAAGAAAATTTAGGGTTTAGAAGGGTCCTGCACCCCAAAAAAACCCTAAAAAAACACCCCAAAATCCCCTCACTCACCTCTCCCTCCCCAGGCAGGTACACGTTGACCCCGCGGGCGCCTGGCTCCGTCACGGGGTGCACCAGGAGCACCCGGTCTGGGGGACAGGGGTCAGCCAGGGGAAAACCCCAAAAATGACCCCAAAAAGGGATCCTAAAAGGGGTCAGGGACCCCAAAAAGGGAGTCAGGGACCCTAAAAAGGGTCAGGGACTCCCCCTCACCGATCAGGTACTGGTCATCCATGGCGAAGGTCTGGGGGTCATCTGGGAATTCCATCCACAGGGGTCTGGGGGGACAGTGGGGTTTGGGGTCAGGGGGTTTGGGGTCAGGAATTTGGGGTCATCAGGGTTTGGGGTGAGAGATTTGGGTTCAGGGGATTTGGGGTTATCTCAGGTGGGTTTTGGGGTGGATTTGGGGTTATCTCAGGTGGGTTTTGGGGTGGATTTGGGGTTATCTCAGGTGGGTTTTGGGGTGGATTTGGGGTTATCTCAGGCGGGTTTTGGGGTGGATTTGGGGTTTTTGGGGTGCCACACCTCATGACGGGGATGCCCTGGCGGTGGCAGCGGTAGAAGGCCGTGTACCACACGGGCAGCAGGGCGTAGCGGCGCCGCAGCGCGGCCCTGACCATGGCCAGGTGCTCGGGGCTCAGCAGCCAGGGCTCGCGCCGCGCCGTGTCCAGGTGCGCGTGGGCGCGGAAGAAGGGCTGGAAGGCCCCGGCCTGGTACCAGCGCACCTGCAGCTCCGGGCCTGGGTTCTGGAAAAATCCGCCCACGTCCGCTGCCAACGGGGCGGGGGGGGCAGTGAGCCCGGATCCTGAGCCTGATCCCGGTACCAAATCCTGGTGCTGGTCCTGGTCCCAGCCCTGATCCCAATCCTGGTCCTGATCCCAGCCCCAATCCCAATCCTGATCCTGATCCCATAATCCTGATCCAAGCCCCGATCCCAATACTGGTCCTGGTCCCAGCCCTGATCCCAATCCTAGTCCTGATCCCGGTCCTAATCCTGATCCAAGCCCTGATCCCAATACTGGTCCCATTTCTATTCTGGATCCCAGCTCTGACCCCATCCCCACTCCCTGACCCCATTCCCTATCCCATAACCCAATCCCTGACCCCAATCCCATTATCCCCAGCATTCCCAGTGCTCCCAGTACTCCCAGTTTGGCTCACCCCCGCAGAAGGCCAGCCCAGCCAGCCCAAAGCTCAGGCACATGGGGATGGAGATCCTCAGGTGCTCCCAATCGGCCGTGTTGTCCCCGGTCCAAACCGCACCTGGGGGTGTTTGGGGGGGTCTCAGCTCAGGGGGGGCTCCCCTCCCTCCTGCCCCCCCCTAGAATTCCAGGATTTGCCCAGATTCCCGGGATCTGCCCCCAATCCTCACCGTAGCGCTGGGAGCCGGCGAAGAAGGCGCGGCTGAGCACGAAGGGCCGGAGCCGCCCCCCCGAGCGCCGGATCTGCCCCTCGGCTGTGGCCTTGTGCTGGGAATGGGGAAAACGGGGTCAGCCACCCCAGAAAACACCCCAAAAACCACCCCAAACCTGGCCCCTAACCCAACCCCAAACCTGACCCCTAACCCAACCCCAAACCCAACCCCAAACCCAGCCCCAAACCTGACCCCAAACCTGACCCCACACCCGACCCCTAACCC
>NW_005055292.1:4666-8451 GCF_000277835.1 Geospiza fortis
AACCTGACCCCAAACCTGACCCCAAACCCAACCCCAAACCCAGCCCCAAACCTGACCCCAAACCTGACCCCAAACCCAACCCCTAACCCGATCCCAACCCCAACCCCAAACCTGACCCCTAACCCAATCCCAACCCCAACCCCAAACCAGACCCCTAACCCAATCCCAAGCCCAACCCCAAAGGAATTGGGGGAGGCCAAAGGGGTTTGGAGGGAAATTAAGGGGGAATTGAGAGGATCTGGGAGTCCTAAAGAGGGTTTGGGGGGCCCTAAAGGGGTTTGGGGGAAAATTAAGGGGGAATTGAGAGGGTTTGGGGGTCCTAAAGGTGGGGGTCCTAAATGGAGTTTGGGGGGCCTTAAAGGGGTTTTGGGGACCTTGAAGGGGTTTGGTGGGAAATGAATGGGGAATTGGAGGGGCCCAAAAGGAGTTTGAGAGGGTCGTAAAGGGGTTTGGGGGGCTCTGGGAGATCATGATTTTTTGGGGGGTCCCTGAGGGGTTTTTGGGGTGTCCCTGGGGGGGATTTTGGGGAGGGGTCTCACCACGTAGAGCCTGGAGATGTTGTGCAGCTCCCGGTGCTCCCAGCCCCCGAAGTGCCGTGCGTCCTTGTGCATCGTCACCTCGGGGCCGCTGAACACCGACGGCGACCATCTGTGGGGCAGTGTCCAGGGGGAGTGACCACGGGTGAGTGACCACAGGGCAGTGTCCAGGGGGGCAGTGGCCGAGGGAACGTTCCCAAATGCCCCAATTCCCGTCCCCGCCCCGATCCCGGACACAAAACCACCCAGAATAACCCCAAAGTGCCTTTGTGGGGTTCCCACTGTCACTGCCTGGGCAGGGAGATCCCAATTCCAATTCCTGATCCCAATCCCAGCGTCCAGCCCGCTCCTGGTCCGACTCCTACCCCGTTTTCCATTTCCTATCCCCCATCCTGCTCCTGACTGCATTCTCCATCCCAGTCCCATCCCTACTCCCAATCCCATTCCCAACCAACCCCAAACCCACACCAAAACCCAATTTCACTCCTCTTCTCTCTCCCAAACCCAATCCCATTCCCTTTCTCACCCCCATCCTGCATTTCTGGGCTGCCAGCTGCTCCAGGAGCTTTGGGAATTCTGCAGGATCCGGTCCTAATCCCAATCCCAATCCCACCCCGATCCCATTCCCACCCCATTCCCGATCCCAATCCCACCCCGATCCCATTCCCACCCCATTCCCGATCCCAATCCCACCCCGATCCCATTCCCACCCCATTCCCGATCCCAATCCCACCCCGATCCCATTCCCACCCCATTCCCGATCCCAATCCCACCCCGATCCCATTCCCACCCCATTCCCGATCCCAATCCCACCCCGATCCCATTCCCACCCCATTCCCGATCCCAATCCCACCCCGATCCCATTCCCACCCCATTCCCGATCCCAATCCCACCCCGATCCCATTCCCACCCCATTCCCGATCCCAATCCCACCCCGATCCCATTCCCACCCCATTCCCGATCCCAATCCCACCCCGATCCCATTCCCACCCCATTCCCGATCCCAATCCCACCCCGATCCCATTCCCACCCCATTCCCGATCCCAATCCCACCCCGATCCCATTCCCACCCCATTCCCGATCCCAATCCCACCCCGATCCCATTCCCACCCCATTCCCGATCCCAATCCCACCCCGATCCCATTCCCACCCCATTCCCGATCCCAATCCCACCCCGATCCCATTCCCACCCCATTCCCGATCCCAATCCCACCCCGATCCCATTCCCACCCCATTCCCGATCCCAATCCCACCCCGATCCCATTCCCACCCCATTCCCGATCCCAATCCCACCCCGATCCCATTCCCACCCCATTCCCGATCCCAATCCCACCCCGATCCCATTCCCACCCCATTCCCGATCCCAATCCCACCCCGATCCCATTCCCACCCCATTCCCGATCCCAATCCCACCCCGATCCCATTCCCACCCCATTCCCGATCCCAATCCCACCCCGATCCCATTCCCACCCCATTCCCGATCCCAATCCCACCCCGATCCCATTCCCACCCCATTCCCGATCCCAATCCCACCCCGATCCCATTCCCACCCCATTCCCGATCCCAATCCCACCCCGATCCCATTCCCACCCCATTCCCGATCCCAATCCCACCCCGATCCCATTCCCACCCCATTCCCGATCCCAATCCCACCCCGATCCCATTCCCACCCCATTCCCGATCCCAATCCCACCCCGATCCCATTCCCACCCCATTCCCGATCCCAATCCCACCCCGATCCCATTCCCACCCCATTCCCGATCCCAATCCCACCCCGATCCCATTCCCACCCCATTCCCGATCCCAATCCCACCCCAATCCCATGCCCACCCTGCGTTTCCGGGCCGCCAGGCGCTCCAGCATCCCGCGAGGGTTGGGGAATTTTGCGGGGTCCCAGGTGAAGTAGCGCTTGCCGTCGGCGTGCTCGATGTCCAGCCAGATCACGTCCAGGGGCAGCTCGTGCTCCTCGAATCCCCTCTCCACGGCCTCCACGTCCGCCTCGTCCTGGTAATTCCAGCGGCTCTGGTGGTAGCCCAGGGAGAACAGGGGGGGCAGCGCCTGCGTGCCTGGGCAAGGGGAGAAACCCGGGTGAAATCCCCCAAAATGGCCCTAAAAACAGGGACGGGGCAGGGCCAGAGGAGAAGTCCCTAAAGATAAACCTAAAAACCCAAAAAATCCCTTAAAATAAACCTAAAAACCAAAAAAATCCCTTAAAATAAACCTAAAAATGAGGTAGGGTGGAAATGATGCCCTTAAATGATAACCTTAAAAGTGAAAATAGGGTGGGAATTCCCTAAAAATAACTCTGAAAGGGGAAGAGGGCAGAAATTCCCTGAAAGTAACTCTAAAAACAACAACTAGGCAAGACTAAACTTGAGAAATCCCCCAAAAATCTCCCTGAAAATAGGAATGGGGCTGAAGGAGAAAAATTTGCAGTGTCCCCAGTGGCCGGTACTGGTCAGGGCTCTGTTCTGGTGTCCCTGTCCCCATCAGTGTCCCCAGCCCAGTGTCCCCAGTATCCTGTACCAGTCTCCCGTACTGGTGTCCCCAGTATTCCCAGTGTCCCATCCCAGTATTCCCAGTGTCCCCAGTGTCCCATCCCAGTGCCCTAAAAATAACTCTGAAAGGGGAAGAGGGCAGAAATTCCCTGAAAGTAACTCTAAAAACAACAACTAGGCAAGACTAAACTTGAGAAATCCCCCAAAAATCTCCCTGAAAATAGGAATGGGGCTGAAGGAGAAAAATTTGCAGTGTCCCCAGTGGCCGGTACTGGTCAGGGCTCTGTTCTGGTGTCCCTGTCCCCATCAGTGTCCCCAGCCCAGTGTCCCCAGTATCCTGTACCAGTCTCCCGTACTGGTGTCCCCAGTATTCCCAGTGTCCCATCCCGGTGTCCCCAGTCTCCCCAGTGTCCCATCCCAGTGTCCCCAGTGTCCCCAGTGTCCCCGTACCGGTCAGTCTCCCGTACTGGGCAGTGACATCGGCGGGCCCCGGCCCCAGCAGCAGGAAGACGTCGATGACGCCGCTCTCGGACATCCAGCGCACCTCGGTCTGGGGGGTCTCACCCCCCCCCTGCATGTAATCCAGCAGCTTCCCAAAAAGGGTCTGGGGGCGGCACAAGGGGTCAGCAACCCCAAATTCCCATTGGAGTAACCTGACATTCCCCCCAAATCCCCCTCTTGGACTTTCCCGGCCATGTTAAAGCCAATGCTCCCCCCAGAAACCCCCAAATCCACCCAGGACCCCCCAAAC
>NW_005055292.1:8782-9509 GCF_000277835.1 Geospiza fortis
GGGGCGTTGAGCCAGAAGGGGCCGAGGCTGAGGCGGGGCCGGGGGGCGAGCAGCAGCGGCACGGAGCCATACAGGGCCATGGGCGTGAACACCTCGTACTGGAACACGTCCAGGTTGTACAGGCGGTACGGGTCACCGCCCCTGGGGACACGGGGACACTCAGGGACACTGCCAGGGGGTCGGGGACACTGCCAGGGGGTGTACAAGCTCTATGGGTCACCTCCCTTGGGGACACAGGGACAAGGTTAGGGACATTGCCAGGGGGTCAGGGACATCCCCCCAGGGTGTACAGGCCGTACAGGTCACCCCCCTTGGGGACATGGGGACAGGGACATTCCCCCAGGGGTGTTCAACCAGTACAGGTCACCTCCCAGGGGACATCAGGGACATGGGGACAGGCTCAGGAGCACCCTCAGGACATCAGGAACACCCCCAGAATGTCACCATCACCCCATGATGCCAGCGTCGCTGCCACCCCCGCACAGCATGGCTGTCACTGTCACTGCTGTCACTGTTGCCGCTGTCACTGTCACCGTCACCCCACAGCGCTCCTGTCCTCCCACGGCGACACCACCGCCCCCTCAGTGCCACCATCACCCCTCAGCATGCCCCTGTGCCCCCACATCCCCGTGCCCCTCCGTGTCTCAGCGCCACCCCAGTGTCCCCGTGCTGTCCCCAGTGTCCCCAGTGTCCCCAGTGTCCCCAGGCTCACTCAGTGGGCCGCAGC
>NW_005055292.1:10459-11269 GCF_000277835.1 Geospiza fortis
CCCCCACCCCCCCTGAGCGCTGCCACCAACGGCCTGGGGGGGACCTGGGGGTTTTTGTGGGGGGGTTAATGATTTTTTTCAGGGTTTTGCGAGGTTTTTAAGGGGTTTTTTGAGGGTTTTAAAATGGTTTTTTGGGGGGTATTTTGAGGCTTTTTCTGAGGTTTCAAAGGGTTTTTTTGAGAGTTCTTCAAGGGTTTTAAGGGTTTTTCGTTAAGGGGATTTGTGGATTTTTTTTGAGGGTTTGTTAGAGGTTTTTTGGGGGGCTTTGAGAGTTTTTAATATGGTTTTTGGAGGGTATGTTGAAAGCTCTCGAGAGCTTTTTGTGGATTGCTTGAGAGTTTCTCCAGAGTTTGTTCAGAATTTTTTGAAGGTTTTTAAGGATTTTTTGAGCTATTTCGAGGGATTTTGATGTGTTTTTCGGGGGTTATTTTGAACGTTTTGGAGTGATTTTTACGTGTTTTTTGTGGGTCATTTCGAGGGCTTTTGAGTGATTCTAACGCATTTTTGGGCGTTATTTTGAAGGTTTTGGAGGTGCTTTGGAGGGTTTTTGTGGTGTTTTTTTTTTTTTTTGCAGAGGGTTGAAGGTTTCTTGAGGATTTTCAAGGGGTTTTTGAGGGTTTTGAAGGTTTTTTAAGGACTCCTGAGGGTTTTTTGGTCACTCACGAGTCCCGGCGGCGCCGCTGGTGCTCGAAGACGAGGAGGCCGCGGGCGTTGACGGAGCAGAGCAGCTCCCGGTGGCGCAGCAGGTCCAGGCGGAACGGGCGCTCTGTCACCAGCAGCCGGGGACCGCCGGGGCCCAGCGCCAGCTCC
>NW_005055292.1:11436-12537 GCF_000277835.1 Geospiza fortis
GGCGCTCTGTGCCTGCGACTCGGGGACAGCTCCAGGTGCCCTTGTCACGGCCTGTCACCTCCAGCCTGGGGACAGCGGGGTTGGGGACACTGTCACCATCCCAGGGCACCCCTCGATCATCCCAGAGCTCTGTGACTGCCAGCCCTGGGGACAGCGAGGTTGGGGACACTGTCGCCATCCCAGGGTATGCTGGGGACAGCTCCAGCGTGCCCTCGTCACAGCCTGGGGACAGCAACGTCCCCTGTCCCCTCACCTCTCAGCGGGTGGCTCTCCCAGCAGCAATGGGGAGGTGGCACTGTCCCCATGTCCCCATGTCCCCATGGTCCCTCACCTCTCAGCGGGTGGCTCTCCCAGCAGCAATGGGGAGGTGGCACTGTCCCCATGTCCCCATTGGCCCCATGGTCCCTCACCTCTCAGCGGGTGGCTCTCCCAGCAGCAATGGGGAGGTGGCACTGTCCCCATGTCCCCATGTCCCCATGGTCCCTCACCTCTCAGCGGGTGGCTCTCCCAGCAGCAATGGGGAGGTCCGCGGTTCGCAGCGGGTTCAGCTCCTGGATGCACAGGCGGGTGACGTTCCCAGAGAGACCCCACAGCTCCAGCAGCAGCGGCACCTGGGGCAGGGGACACGGGGACAGGGACACCTGAGCACGGACAGGGACACCTGGGGCAGGGACACGGGGACAGGGACACCTGAACAGGGACAGGGACACCTGGGGCAGGGGACATGGGGACAGGGACACCTGAACAGGGACAGGGACACCTGAACAAGGACAGGCACACCTGGAGCAGGGGACATGGGGACAGTGACACCTGAACAGGGACAGGGACACCTGGGGCAGGGACAGGCACACCTGGAGCAGGGGACACGGGGACAGGGACACCTGAACAGGGACAGGGACACCTGAACAAGGACAGGCACACCTGGAGCAGGGGACATGGGGACAGTGACACCTGAACAGGGACAGGGACACCTGGGGCAGGGACAGGCACACCTGGAGCAGGGGACACGGGGACAGTGACACCTCAGGGCCCCCACACCTCCCACAGCAGCAACACCTGCACAGAAGGACCCCCGTGTTCCCAGTGTCCCCTCACCTGCGT
>NW_005055292.1:13925-14244 GCF_000277835.1 Geospiza fortis
GAGCCCAACCCAATCAGAGCGCGGCTCGCGGAAGAGGCGGGGACGCACCGTGAGGGCAGGACGGAAACCCAATGAAAGCGCGGGAACGCTGAGTGACAGCCCGTTATACCCAATCAAAAGGCTTCTTTCAGCCGGCGCCCCGCCCCCAGGGCTTCCGTGGCAACGCCCCGCCTCCTCGCTCATGGCAACCTCCGCCCTGGTGACCGCGGCCCCTCCTTTTCCGAAGAGCCAATCAACAGCGCGTATTCCTGAGTGGCGGCAATTACAGCCAATCAACAACGTCTCTTACATTGCTCGGCCCAGTGATATTGAGTGACAG
>NW_005055293.1:0-794 GCF_000277835.1 Geospiza fortis
CCTGTAAAGAGGATAATAAAATATATTAGCTAGCTAAAAATAATGCAAACCCAAGCCAGAGGATGTCAGGAGAGTGCCCTATGAAAGAAAGATGGGTATGTTTTGATCAAGAAAGTGAAACCAACTTAGAGGATACATTCAAAGAGAAAGAAGTGCAATTGAAAAGACAAAGGGATAGAGAGGGACAAATATATGGTAAGAATCTTTTCATCGATATGGTGGAAAAGATTACAAAAGAATTTAATTTGACTGATTCTTGGGGGGGGACACACTTAAGTGAGATTTGGCCATGGGATGGTATCAGTTTAGGTTCCCTAGACATTTTAAAATGGATTACATCAAGACAAAGCATGGTAGCTCCCAAAAGAAGGGCCAAAAGAAGGGGAGCAGAAGCTAAAATCAACAATAATAGGGGAAGAGTGTCTATCAAGAAAAGGGAAAATATATACTATGGAAGTAGGAGAAATGCCATGTAAAAGATATCTGGCAGCAAATGACACACATACCAGGTGGATCACAGAAACTCCCCATTCATAGTAGTCAATAGAAAATACTGAAATGGATGTGTATACAGTGAAAAAGAAAAAAATGTTTGAATGCTTAGGAGATTATATAAACCCATTCTGGGCAACAGAAACCTTATCCAAATATTGGAAACATATAAAAAGTCAAGATTCTAATTTCTGGGATGCACCTAAAAATCTATTTTGGATCTGTGGTAACACAGCATATGTGAAGTTACTGGGAGGGTGGACTGGAAGTTGCACAATTGGAGCAATAAAACCATCCTTTTT
>NW_005055293.1:1985-12032 GCF_000277835.1 Geospiza fortis
GGGGGGGAATGTTTTCCACCTGGAAGCTGCCTGCAACTTTGGGAGACCAGTTTGCCCAGTCTTCAGCACCATTTTATACCCTTTTGCAGCCTGATGTGTACCAAAGTCAATCGCAATCTGATGGTGGACTCACGACTGACACAAGCATCAGTCCCTTATTATCCAAAAAATTCTCATACCTTTCCCCTAATTGATGGTGGGCTCAGATGACTGATGTCAAAGATGGTGGCAAGCATCAGCCCTTTATTATCCTACAGTAAAACTTCCATACCTTCTCTCTGCAAACTTCCCACAGGCAGCTCCACACAACACTAACTCCTCTCTTCCTTCTTCTATGCACCACCAACTCCAACCCCTCTCAGCTGGCTAGCTCACTCTTATAACACCCATCCTTATTAGACATAGCTGCGACCTATTAAGGGCAAGGCTGCCTCCACTCCTTGGTAATTAGTACAGTGGCAACTCATCAGGGGTGAGATTGCCTGCAGTGCCATCTCTATTCTCTTACAATCCATTCTCCCACAGCAATCATTACAAGTCTCCCATTTCTGGAATGCATTCCTTATGCAGGCATCCAGACAGTTCGTCTTGCAATTCCTATCTGGTGTTTTTATCTTAGGAAAAACACATTGTCCATCAGAGACAGCAAGGGAGAGAGGAGGTGTGGTGGGAGAGGATGCACATGAAGACCCAACTACCTTTTATTGCTGGTACATTCCACCCCATGTCTTTTGGTCACATTTGGCCTTTCTCATGGAGTAACAATGTCAATGCTTCTTGCCTCCATGGGGTATAAAATGGCTTCCCACAGGTGATAGCAAATGCTAAAATTAAGTCAATTCTACTATACATCATTAATATAGAGACAATTTATACTAATACTAACTCAGCAATACTAAAATACCTGTGGCCTAACACTTAGCCCTTGCAATTTTATATGCACCTTTGTTCATCATAGTAATTTTAGTAAAACATAAAGAGTGACATTGGATTACAACAAACCCACAAGCAAATGTCAATACAATTACAACAATCAAAATTTTTTCCTGCACCAACTCCCCAGGTCTGGTAACCAGGATGGAAACCACTTCCATACTTCAGAAAAACCCAAAAATGTATTATCTGTTTGTACTCCATGCTATATTTGTACTTGTTTCCAGATCTCATTTAAATAATTTGATACTCTTTCACCTCGATCTACGTACATACAACTGATGACTATTACTGTGCACACTCCCTCTTGTGAGGCTAGTATCCTGTCCAATGCCATTCTATTTTGGATAGCAATTTTAGCCAATTGTGACACTTCCTCTTGTTGTGCCATTATGGCATCGGCTGTTTTATTTCCCATTATTTCTATTTGTCTTGGGGATGGTTTTTATCCCATATCCATTTTTTTTTTCATTTTTGTGTCCAGAATGGTCACTGCACACACACCCACACCCACACCCACACCCACCCACACACACACACCTGTAGCGGTCTCCACAGACCTAGGGAAAGCACCGTGGAGAATTGAATGAGACAGCAAATTTTACTTCCTGACTCCCTTGACCCCCCACCCTAGAGCATATCCCTGTAACCCTACAGGCTAGGACTTTAATCCTTACCATTGGTCCAAACTGAATCCTTCTAAATCCTATAAAAGGGGCATATTTTAGCCCACTCCTTAGAATGAGAGCTGACTCGGGATCTTTGCACACCTCTTCAATAAAGACATCTCTGCGAAAAGCCATGTCACCCATTCTCCTCTCTCTTCGTCTGCTGAAGCCTCAGTCAGGGCTGACCACTGCCTAGCAAGCAAGCTGAAATCCTGAGCTTGAAATCACTATAAGAGCTGATAACTACCCTTGCTTGCTAGCGGGCAGCCCTGCGTCCTGGCCTGAGCTAAGCCTGGCAACTCAGGCTCCTTGTCCCCCTGGGGATAAGGCTCCCGATATTAATAAAAGCCATACCAGAGGCTTTGTTAATAGTCAATTGCAAGTTCAGAGCCAGAGCAATAATTGGTGTGGGGGCTGAGCACTGTTTGAGAAAGAAAGTCAGAGAAACCAGAGTGAAGAGACTGAACAGCAGAAAGCAGTGATGAACATTCCTTTTGGGCCTGCTGGTGGACGGTTGGACCTGGATTTCTGCTAAGTCTGTGGCTCTGACTGTTGATTTCCAATATGGTCTGAGAAACACAACATTGCAAGGACCTCAGTATTAATTGCATGGACCAAAAAGAAGAAATAATGGCAAAGAGATGAATGTTTTCTTAATGAGACAAAGAATAGGATGAAAGAGATTACACTTTGCTCTGTGGCCAATGCCACAGTAATGAGTTTTCTTCAGAGTAGAAGGAAAATGGGAATGTATAGCTTCTACTCAACAAAAGCCTCTCAAAGACAATTCCATCCTCATTACAGTTTCAATAAAACAGTAACTTTCACTGTCTGTCCAGACAGACAAGCTTCAGGGTTTCTTGCTAGACTTTAACCCAATATCTGGCTTCTGGCATGGCCCCAGAGTCTTTGCTACACTTTGTCACCCCAGTTGTGCCTGCCTCTGCTGTCCCAGCCTGCTTCTCTGAGGCTTCCTGCTGCAGTCCATTCAGGTTCCTGAGTGGCACTGACACCAGCTGCCCCCCATGAGTTTGTAGAGGAAGCCCCTTTTCTCTCTCTTCCGCTGGCTGAGTCGCCATGACTGACATGGAGAGAGGCAGGGGAGTTCCTGCAGCCGGGGGGAATCATTGCACCTGCCTTGCCCTGCCAGGAGCCAACAGCTCCCCTGCTGGCTGTGACCATAACTACACAAAAGGGGAAAGTGCTTGACAGCTTGAAGGCTGTTATTAGGTTTCTGGGTTTTTTCTGTTTGTTGTTGCTGCTGTTGTTGTTGTTTGCTTCTCTTGTTTTATATATATATTCTAGTAAAGAACTATTACTCCTTTTGCCATATCTTTGCCCGAAAGCCCTGTAATTTCAAAGTTGTACTAATTTGGAGGGAAGGGGGTCATATTTTCCATTCCAAGGGAGGTTCCCACCTTCCTTGGCAGACACCTGTCTTTCAAACCAAGACACTATTGTTGCTGAAACATTGGTTAATGCCTTCTCTATTTCACTAAGAACTAACTAAAGGAATGGAATGCAGCTGGTCTATTTATCAGTCGACTGTGCACTCTCTTTGTCCTCTTCAAAAAGGTTTGGAGCCATGCTTCATCTTTATTACTCATTTTTTCTACTATAGTCATGTTAGGGAAAACAACTACCAGCATCCAGACCAGTCCTGTGGTAGAAACTTTTGATGTTTGCTTCCACATATTAAATACTATCCTTTTTCTGCAAGGGCTAACCAATGCTTAATGAAACTTTGGGAGCCAATTCCCACTGTATTTGCACATCCTAAATACTTCCCTACAAATGTGTTAGTTTTTTAATCTCTTTTTTCCCAACCCCTTGGAGGATTGCATCTTTGTATACATTTGACATAAGGTGGGAGGTGTATAGGGGTTACAATTTCCCATTCCTGAATATCTATTGTGATCATCAAAAGAAGTGTTTAGTCATAAATTTCTCCATGAGATGTTTTGTGGGACTAGGATTCGTATTAATGGAACTCCTTTTGTAGAATGTTCTGGGTAATGGGTGTAGATCCAGCAGTCTGTCTTATTGGTCATCCCTATTATCCTTTGAGCTAATGTTAGATGCAGGTTGCCTCCCATTGTGAGATCTATGGTAACATCATATTTCTCTTATTTCTGTGTCCTTTTGTTGTTATGATGGGGTCCATCACTGTCAGTTGCAGTTGAGTGACTCTTAGTTGGGTGATCACCATAGAGATGAACATCAGAATTTTCCACTTCTATGAGAGACTGAAAGGATTGCTGGCTTGAAACATTTCAGGCACATGTGTGGGGAAAGGGGCAAGTCAAGTCTTGACCTGTTGAGGCAATGCACTGCTCTGCACACCCCACCCCTAGAGGGTCTGTAGCCCAACCCCCACAGTGGCCACCAATCACTGGCACACCAGAAGCAATGCTCCATACCCCACCCCTGGAGCCCCTAACCCAGCTCCTAAGTGGCTACCAGACCAGAAGTCCCACCTGGGGGAAGGGCCCAGGAAAGCCAAAGTGTACTTAAGTCAGAACATGTCTTGATCCTACCTCCTCTTGGATTTAATATTAGCTGGAACACAGCTGGAACCAGGAGTGGTAGCTATATTTGTTATTTTCTATATATCTTCTCTCTTTCTCCTTCTTCTAATTCCCTCTTCTCAAAATCTGAGTAACTTAAAATTGGATGGGTTGAAATTTGCTAAGTTTAAATGGGCTAAGTTAATGCTTTTTGAAATGCTTTATGTTGATTGAATGTTGCTTTAAACTTTTGCCAAAGTTCCCTGATTTTCTCAAGTTTTCCAGTAAAGGTTTGTTGTTTTCACCTCTTGAGGAATATCTTGTCAATATTTTCTCCCATACATCTTACTCAGGGTACATAAAAGAATCTTAGGTCCTTTTAAGAGATTTGTTGAGTGAGCTCTGGGCACTGTCAGGTTAATGGGTGGGATAAATCAATCTGGAGCTAATGCAATTAATTGTCCCAGAGGAATTCAGGGCATTCCAGCCATAGGACCCCATTGGTGTTGTAATATCATAGGTACCTGGTCTATTTTTGGAAGGTCCACTGTCTCTGTTGAGTAAGAAAGCGGCACAGACTCCAAGAAGGCTGGTTTGCACAACAGTTGCTTTAATACGAAAACTTCTCTCTTTTATAGACTGTTCCAGTACATTCAGACCAGATTGGTCAATCAATCAATACATTTCACCTGATTGGCTAATTAACAAAAACACCTTTCTCATAAACAATCCTTGAGAAGAACAGGAAAACAAAGAGTAGAAAAACACCACCTGCAGGTTGTTTATAATAACAAGTTATCATCGTTCCTCTACAACTCCCTAAAAAGTCTCACAAGTCCACTGTGAGAAAACTTATCTAGTTTTCTCACTCTCTGACCAGGCTGTCACATCCACAGTCCACCATTACAGGTTGCCCTGTCACCACATTACCAAAAACGGTTGAATAAAGCTGTTTAACACCAATTTTGTATTAAAGAAGGCATCATTTATTCAGGCACCTGGAAGTGCATGGGGGATAACTCCTCCTAATATGCTGCCCGATTTCTACAATTGTGTTGCTAATATTCAGTCACTACATGCATATTATAATTTCCTCATTACCATAAAACCCTCCTCATGTTCCCCAAGTTCCCAAACTCAGTCCTTGAAAACAGCTGTAGCTGCATTCCTGAGCCAGATGTCTCCTCTTT
This sequence comes from Geospiza fortis, assembly GCF_000277835.1. Classification (NCBI taxonomy): domain Eukaryota; kingdom Metazoa; phylum Chordata; class Aves; order Passeriformes; family Thraupidae; genus Geospiza; species Geospiza fortis. The sequence goes on from NW_005055293.1 coordinate 7,284, forward strand.
ATCTTCCAACATCCTTGCTTGGGTAGCAATTTCTGCATGCCTTGCTTCTCTGCTTAAGGTCTGCAGACACAGTGTCGTCTCTGCTAGAAGTTCACAGCTTCTCTGCTAAAAGTTCACAGTCACAGTAGAAATTGAATTAAACTTTTTGGTATCAATTCCCCCCTTTGAAACATCTCAAATTCCTTAAGGCCATTTGATAAGTTTCAACTTGATGTCTATCTATAGCCGTATACATTCCAACAAGGTTATGATTGATCATTTTGCAAATACCACCAATAGCAAGACGCATAATTACTACAATTACAACTAAAATTATGATGGTTTACAGTATTTCAGCCAGCCATACTCACAGGGGCCGTCCTTCTATTCCTTGAAGAATTTTATTGAACCAATTAGTTTCAGAGGCCTTTTATAAAGCATTGCTATCCTCAGCAACTTGCCTATTTTGTTGGTTTTGGGGATCTTCTTTTACATTTGTGATGTGTACACAACTGTGGGAGACGAGAAAAGTCTTACAGAATAAGTAAAGGGCCTTTGTTCACTTTTGTTCACTGATGATTCACGAAAAGTACTTTGGGAAATGTATAGTCGACATGTAGACAAGAACAAGTTATGTAAGCTTCCCATGGACAATACCTGATCAAAGTGCTAATTGGTCAAAGGAGCGTGTGGACAGCAACACAGGAGATATGGCATGAGGCCAGTGTGTATTTGTTTAGTTAACAAGAATGGTAACAAGAATAATTTTAGCCAGAGTATTTTTAGCACAGTATAAAGCCTTGCATAGAATATTTTTAGCACAGTAAAAAAAGCCTTGCATAGCTGTACAGTATAAAAGGCCTTTGTGTTGGCGCCCTCATTCACTACACACAACAGTGTTCTCTATCCAATTTTAAATACCCACAAATCCCTTGTTCATTAGCCAGCAATAGATCCAAGGCCATTCTGGTTTGTAATGTCAATTTAGTATTTGCCTATTTATAATTTGAAATCCCCTTTCTGTGGCTTTGGATAGTTTCTTTATTTGCCAAGTTAGATTATCTAACAAAATCCTATTTTCTAGAGCCATGGCTCCTGGTAAGAGAAGACTCTGTAAGAACTGCATGGAAGCTGAAGGCCCTGTCCATTCATCCTCGGTGTCTCATTTTACCTTACTCCAATACTGGGCTGTTACTGGATATCATATATGAGCTTGCTACCAAGACCTGGGATTGACTGACAGGGGCTTCTCCCAATCAGATCTCTTATGAAGCTGCAAGCCAGATCCCGAGGGGGCGTGGAATTCAGACCAATGAGAATATCCAGACTGGGTCTTTCAAAATGCCCTTTATAAGAGAAGATGTGGAAAATAAATAGCTCTGTGCCACATGAACATCAGGGGTGAGTTGTGTCTCTGTCTCCTTGCCCCTCACCCCCCCCACCATGAACAACCTAACATTGGGCTTTTATGGGGCTTCTTCTCTCAGTTGGGCATAAGGTAAGCAATCCTAAGGTAAATTTCCAGGTGGTTGGTCCAAGCAGGAGTCAGGTGGTCCAATATCCATCTGAAGTAGCCCAGACAGTGTAACCTGCGGAAGGAACTTGCAGAGACTTAACACAATTTAAAGGTTGGATACTGCAATTTAAAACTAATTTGGCCATCCAGCTTATGGTGCTGGACCGGATTTCATAGTTTTGTTTTTCTCCACATCTCCATTGATTCTTATTTAGGTTATACATAGGTGTGACTCCCCAGTCTAGACACCATTCTACCTTCCCCAAGTATTTCCATTGTCCTTCTAAGAGCTTCATCCAGGTATGAGGCTTGCTCTGGAGAGTTTGACATTCTGGCAAGTCTGAAACATTTTGGGTGTGATTTTTAGTAACACATAAATCTAACAACCTGGCTGCTTGGTCTCCTGAGGCTGCAAAGGCAAAATCTAGAAAATATTGATCAAGTTCATGAGACCCTGTTGAACACTCCTTACCTCCTTTTTTTCCCAAAAGTATTTCTATTATCTCCTGGCCTCCAAGCTATCGGATCCTCAAGAATACCATCTCCTTGTTGCCTACATCTCTTCTCATCCAAACAGTGGGTGATGTTTGCCTTTGCTATTGCATTAGTCAGATTAACATATTGAATCACCAGTGACAGATTTATGGGGATAATTCCCCAAGGAATATGTTCCCCTGCTGATCCAGGGATAGGGAGGCAGGCTGTAATGCTGGACAGATTACGCAATTTACCAAACCGTTGGATTACAGTTAATACTAAATTTTCTTTGATCCCTCCCCCTAAAGACAAAAAAATCCCAGAAACATTAGTCTATACATTTCACTACTCATTTACAGATGTCTTTGAAATTTTCAGCCACAGGGGTTCGGTGTTTTCCACTGTCCTCTCTGAGTGAAGACCCTTCTTAATTCATGTGCAATGAATCCAGGCGTTAAGTCCTTCTACCTTCACTGCAAGGGTATAAACAAAAGTCAGATTTAATATTCAGTGACAAAGCACGACAAGTTCATTGGCAAGATTCACTCTACTACTTACAGGACAGCTAAGGCACAACAAGGGGAAACAAGCAACAACAGACCCAAACAAAATCCAGGCAATCAAAACAGAAATGAACTGAGAACTATCTAGGGTGGGGTGTGTGTGTGTGTGCCAAAAAACAGCGGGAAAAAGGAATAAAAAGGAACATGGCCTAAAAGCTTTACAACATTCATACTTAACTGTACTTTAACTTATACCTTAAGCCTAACAATTTAACATAGGAAAAACATTTAACTTATAGCTTAAAACTAATTTTTAACTTAACCTTAATAACACAACAATATTTAACCTAACTTATAACTTCGAACTTAGCAACTTAACAGAAGAACACTTAGCAACGCTTAGATTATAACTTATGTTTAACAACTTAGCAAAAGAATAAACACTTAGCAGCATTTAAGTAAGTTTATAACTATAACTTACTTACAGGCCTAACTTAGATATCTGAGGTACTGCCCTAGGCAGAAAGACAAAACAATTCCAGAGCTCCAAGCCCCTGGGGGGGGTGTGCAAGGCCCCTATGCTATCTTGGTTCTTCCTGGGAACCAAGGCCAAGAACAACTCCTTGAGATACATTTCCATGGACAAAGTGCAGCCAGTGCCAAGGGAGGGACTCCAGAGAAGGGGCTTGACCTGAGCGGCAATTGCATCATCACTTGTCCTCCTAATTGGTGCTTTTTACCAATTATGCTAATTTCCTAAAACTTATAAAGATGTATTCACCCCTGGAGGGGGTAGGCTTTTGTGGACATCTTTCCATAACTGTCTCAGAAGGCCTTCAAATAAAGATCTCCTTTTATATTACCTCCTTACTAAAATTATCTCGAGTTTCATTTCCAGGTTGGGAAAAGGGCAACAACAGTAGTCCACGAATTTCAGTCATTTTCACAGCTGTGCAGGTAGTGGACAGTCCTTTCATTGTTGCTTGAATGGTTTCTTGTTCCACGTCTGGATATACACCTAGCTTTTGTCTAGTGAGAGTATGCTTAAACATTCAAGGTTATTAGAGAAATCAAACCAACAGAACTTAAGCAATAATAGATATATTTTTTATAAAGAGTTATGATAGTGGTTCCCTTTCTGGCCTCTAGTTGAAAACTCAGCGTTCATTGTTCATTGTCACATGGGGGCAGTGTAGGAATGGTTTGTGAGGTTTCATAGAGAAACTTGCTTTGTTTCAGAGCAAAACCAGGTTTATTACAGAAACAAGGACAGTTTAGAATGTGGGGCATACCATCAGGAGCTAATCCTGTGTTGGTGGCCATTAGAATCAGTAGCCACTCAGGCCATTGGCACTTGAGTGTCTGTCAGAGTTATAGATACAATTCCAAGTTGAGGCAACTTTACCATGACTGGTTGGCCCACTGTTAAGTTATTCTGAAAAGTTTCAGTTTTGTTATTTGGAGTTGTTTCAAAAGACATAGGACTCAGGAAAGCCTGTGAAACTGGGCTGCCCATCAGCCCATATTGGTTGTTTATCTGGTACAGTGCAGAAGGTAGTCTTTTATCCCATCCAGGCTTGTGTGGCTGAAGGTAATGTTTTAGTAAAACATTGGCAAGCTCCAAAATCCCATTTGCCTGGGGATAATAAGGTATATGGAAAATCCATTTGATACCTTCCTTCTTGGTCCAATTTTGTATCACTACGCTACTGAAGTGTGATCCATTGTCACTCTGTATAGAGTCTGGGATAGGGAGACTGGAAAACCACTTGCTAAGCCCTGAAATAGTAGTTTTTGCATGGGCATACTTACTCTTTGTGGCCTTTAATAGTCCACATATAATTTCTATACTTGTTAGTATGTATTTGTAATCATTAGATGTTTTCAGAGGTCCAATATAATTTATTTGCCAGGTTGTCCCGATCCGACCCAGGGGGGGTACAGATGGCGGGGTTGATTTTTTAGGTGCAAAATAACCAGAAAGGCACAGAGGATTTACGGCAACAAATCAGATACAGTTTTATTGAAAATCACAGCAGAATGGCGTTGGTGAAAGGGGGGAACCGGAGAGACGAGGAAAAGACAAGGAAAAAGAGGGAGGAAGGAAAGGGATATGGGTCATAGCTACCAAAACCGTGGTCTTGCTTCTCGTGGTCCAGCTGTCAGAGGTCCAGCAGGGTACCAGGTCCTGGGGAGATCTCGGAGGACGGCTGTTCAGGGACCCTAATTATACCGTTGTTCGTTGGGGGAAGGGAAGCGGTTTCACAACCGAAA
>NW_005055293.1:12256-14233 GCF_000277835.1 Geospiza fortis
GGGGAGTCCAGATCCATTGTTTGGAATCAGGGGGCAGAATGTCCCATGAAGTCGACAGGTAACTACCTATGGAGACAGGTAGCTAAGAGGCACATAACTTCCCCACCCTGCACTGGCTCAGCAGGTTTTTCGGTGGTCTTTTTGGCAATCGTGAGGCAGAAAAAATGCAGGATTTCGGACAGACTCTCACACAGGTTGACTAAAGTGTCTTATTACATTTGATTTGTAAAGGTGGTGCCAGGTCTGGGTGGTTTTGTTCAAGCCTCAGCTGGCACTGAGGACACTGTGTGAGAATGTCTTAACACAGCCTCCTGGTCATTGGCCAGCCTTTTTTTTTCTGCTGCAAAAATAAGGTTTAATCATTTACTAAATTGATATCAGTGTTGAGGATAAATTTTCAGCTAATCCACTTTGTTGTTACAATAGGCTTGTAATGTTTGGGGTTTTTGCATGAGTTTTAACTCAACCTATATGGATTTATCAGGACTGAATCTGTAAAAACAACCATTCAAATCTTTCTTCTGTCTGTCCTGGTTTAGGGCAATTTTGGGAGAAAAACCTCTAAAGGGGTTTCCTCTAGAAAAACAAATTCAAGTGGCCCCTCCCCCAACTGGTTCGGGAAAAAAAGAGTTCCTTGGAGAAAAGTGGAAAAAACGGTTTATTTAATAGGCAAAGCATTCACCAGCACAAAAGTGAACAATATTAAACAATAAAACCTCTTGCCGCTCCAAAGGAGATGACAAACTCACAAATGTCCCCTTTGTGGGCTGTAGCTGGGCTCACCCAGTCTCTTTATCAGTCCCACCGGTGCTGGCAATGCTGCGTCACCCAGTCTCTTTATCAGTCCCACCGGTGCTGGAAATGCTGCGTCCCAGGCCTGGCCCGGTGGGCCACAGGTGCGAGCTGCCAGTGCTCTTCTGGGTTTTCAGTCCAGAGCAGGTTTAAATAGGTCCAAAGAAAAAGAAAAACCACAGTCCAGGGAACTTCTCTGCCTCAGCTAGCTAAAAACTAACTAAAACCAAAGGAGAGCTCTGTCCCACTGTCGGTCTGTTCACAGACAACACAGTCCAGGAGCAGGATGTGGGGGAGCAAGTGCAGTTTCTGATAACAAACTCCAGCTTCTTCTCTCCCCCTTCACTCTCTGGAACAAGTCTTAAAGGTGCAAAACTTATTATCCAACATAAACAGAACAGACAGTTGGGGATACAAGCATCATATAACCAACCCTGAACACTGTCAAACCTCTCTCTGTTCAATTGTTAATCTAACACTTCCTCTAACACAATTATATACAGTCTTTGTCTTTCTTTTTACTACCAGTACTACCACTTTCAATTCTTTCACCGGTACTCTTCCTAATCCTTCCTCCATCACTTCCACTCCGGGTTTCAATAGTCATAGTCTATGCTCTGTACTTCCATCTACCATCAATGCGTTTGGCTGAGGTGTCAGTAAATCAAACACTTTTTATTGTGGAATTTGAGGCAAAGGCAGGGGTATTCATTAATCAATTCTGCTGTAGAGTGAGATATCATTAGTATTGGCTTTGCTTTTGGTATGTAAATTTTGTCTTTGCAAGCAGGCAGAGCTTGGGGATTGAGAGACTGAGGAAACTGGTTTGATCTCTCCCTCAAGCAGGAGGAGTTTCTATTGTCTGTCTCTTCCTTCAGCAGTGCCAACCTGCATTTCTGAAGCTGCTTTCCTGGCCGTCCAGAACACGGCAGCCACACACACACACACAAAAAGGCAATCCACATATACACACAGACACTATAAAAGGAAAGCCAAAGTATCTGAGCAAATTCTGCCCGTGGCCACTATAGAAAATCCAGGAATTTTACCCCCCAAAAGGGAACTTGGCATTCAGCTGAAAGCAGCCAACATGCAAACTGCTATGTGTAAATGCACCTGGGACACCCACAGTGGAAAGGCTCTGTGAGAAATGCATAATCTATGGCTCTACGCAGATATTTACCA
>NW_005055294.1:0-389 GCF_000277835.1 Geospiza fortis
TCCTCATCTCTTCCCTTATCCAAGAACTCCTGTGAACACCGTCACACATACAGTCTCAGCGTTTCTCCTAGAACTGCAAGGAAAAAATGTTTATCTGGAACATAGCCATGTGCTTGTCTATTTTGTAGAGCATTGGTGATTTTCTCTAAAGCCTTGCTAGTTTCAGGAGTAAGAGATCTAGGGGATGATTTTTTGGCTCCTTCAGTGGTTCTTGGTGGTGGCGACAACTTGCCTGGCCAATGAGATGCAGTTCCCACTGCCCCTGTGGAGTCAACTTCTGGCCCTCGTCCTGGTCCTTCTTGACTGCCTTGGGCACCTTGAGGGCCTGCAGCACCTGGCAGGCCATGGTGCCTGAGCCATGGCTGAAGTGGCTGGGGGGGACCCCACAG
>NW_005055294.1:793-13656 GCF_000277835.1 Geospiza fortis
CCCCTCCCCCCCCCTCCCCGCGGCTGGAGAGGCTGGACGAGGTGGCTCGGCTGGAAACAGCAGGGAGGGTTCAGGCAGAATGGGGGGAGGGAAAGGGTGCGGAGGCGGGGGTTTCAACGCAAAGATTTCTACAAGATCGTGGCAAGCGGGGACTAAATCTGCTGCTGCTTTGTCGCGGCGAGAAATAGCATTGCACAATTTGACCCCCACAGAGTCCCAATAGTCTCTGGTATAGACAGTCATCGGATCAGCATTTGGGAAGTTGATCTCAGTACATGCTAGAAGATTTTTAAGCTCTTTCTTTGGTAATTTACTTGGACTGGATTTAATCAAAGATTTTAAATGCTGATACACAACTCTTTGAGGGACAGACCTATTCTGCCCCATTATTCCCGGTGCTCACCTGCTGTCCAGCTATGCAGCAGGCGCTGCACATTGAGGCTCTGATCCAGGTACTCTCCAGCATCAACTCCTGTAGGGCCCGGGTCACCCTCCTTCAGGTGCCTGATCCTTGAGGCCGCTTCCGTCTGAGCTCACTGGGAGGTCTCTTACTGCCAGTAAGTCTGAGTTTGCCAACTAAAACGTGGGCGCCATTAGTAAGAGCCTGAATGAGAGATGCGGGACTCCAGGTGGCTCTCCAAAATGCAGTTTATTGTATCCAAGACGTTACAGCACTCCAGGGTCACAGAGCCTGTGCCCACAGCTGTCAGCTCCAGCTGCAGGCAGGCCTGGAGACCCTTTGGTTTTGGTTACAATGCATTATAAACTTTTCTTTGCTGAGCATCTTAATACAGAAGGGCCAATCTCTACCTTAACTATTACCTATAGCCTGTCATAACTACTGTAATTACCATATTCATGTCACTATTCTCCAATCACTAAAAGTTAGAACGTTACCGTTTAAGCTAGAAGTTGTTTTTCAGTTTTCTTGCAGTGGAAAATTCTGAGACCTTTTTTCTACTTGCAACATTGGCAGACTTGTTTGCCTGTGCTATCTTTCTGCTTGGTAAAAGCATCTTGTTTGAGGTGGGTTTATCCTTTGCTATAAGCCATAAAACCCCTTCTAACTAACATACCCTTTGCCTTCTTGGTTATCCAGTAAAACTGGCTCAGCAATTCTTTTCCTCTATAGCAAACTTTCTTTCATTTCTATTCCCTCTTCAAATTCTACATTCAAAAATCTCTCTGCCAAGCATACATATCTGTGAGACTTTCTTATCAAACCTTCATCCTTCCCAACACACTTCGAAAGGTTTTCTGCAGGAAAGTCCACAAACATGTGCAGGGCCTCTGTGGGCAGCAGTTCTCAGAGCAAGACTGGGTTCACACTCTCAAAAATCTCAAAAATGTCAGCTTTAAGATAAATGAAATTATTGAGACTATTTAAAAATAAACACAATCTTGAACTTCACCAGTCAGAAAGCTTGATCCCTTTGCAATACTTTGATTGCACATCTTCCTTGCAGCCCTTGGGTCACCATCATAAGGTCATTCTTTTCCAGTTTTCCTTGTTCCTATTTCCGTACATATATTAAACTTTTTTTCTTTTCTTCTATATCAAAACTTGCTTTCATTTCTATTCCTTCTTCAGATTCTACATTCAAAAATCTTTCTGCCAAGCATACATTTCTGTGAGACTTTTTTGTCAAACTTTCATCCTTCCCAACAATACTCTTGTGGGTCTGATGTGCCAGGCCATTGGATCCACACAGTCCAATTAATTAAATTTCCCTTTCCTCCACCTGGCTGGAGGCAGGGCCCGTCTAGTTCTGACCACAGTACTTGTTGCTCCCTCCCTGTAAGTATGACCTGGAGCCCCTTCCAGAGAATCAGACATATCACCTCTTTTATTCTTCCTAGGGGCTTGCCCATGGGAAACTGCATCGACATTTATCCTTGACAAGTTTCCTGTGATAATCGTTCCTCCTCTCAGTTCATGTACCCATGCTGCTAGGGCAGAGGTGGGTTTTCCATCCCACCTCCTCATGTCTTTTCCATGTTCATTCAGGTAATATCACAGGTTACCTCATGGAGTGTACCCTCTCTCCCTCACTGAGGGGTGCCTACTCCTAATAGCAGAGACTCTGGTCTGTACTGATGGGGCATGGAAAATTTCCTCTCTAGGCTCCTCTCTAAATTTCTGGTGGCCTTCTTTGATTTTATCTTTTAAATTCTGGACATCCTCAGCCAGTTTTTCCATGGACAAGATGTGGGCCGGTAATGGGGCAGTGATAGTTTCTTCTTATGTCCAGAGTTTGCCAACCAAACAGCTTGCTCACTTTGTCTTCTCCCTCCTTCAATGCCATCATTGCTAATGAGCATATTTCTCTGGCATGTTCTGTATGAATTTCAGCCACATCTGTGATATACACTGGACACCCTCCAGATTTGTAGGAAATTGCTTGTTATCTGAATAAGTTATCTCCATCACAGAAATTTCTCTCAGGCACCAGATACCTTGCTGCTTGGTGTCCCCCTTGTCTTAGTGCACTGAAAGGTCTTCCTTTCAAAGCTATCTTTTCCTCACACTTGACAGGAGTAGCCTCCAGAGGCTTAGAGGTTCTGGTCTTCTCCTAATCCCCATGTCAATACCCACATCCCGGGACAGGGATCCTAGTTCTTTGCCTTCACTACCAGCTAGGTTCATATCATTGGCCGCAGCATCCCAGCATCAGAGCAGCCAAGTCAATATGAACTCACACAGGGGTAGGAATTGGGTGATTATCTCTGGCTCTTTCTCTTCCACTGGTTGTGAGGGTCCTGTTTCCTCTTCATCACTCACTATGCAAACTGATTTGGTCTTGGATTTCCTCTTCTGAACACAGGTGACTGCTACTGACTTGGGATGTCCCTCTGGTTGCATGGCCACAGTCCTTGTTGATCTGGTTTCCTTCCCCTCCCCCTGAAGGTGCTGTACCATAATGAGCAGTGTCCAGTAGGCAGTGTAGAAGCAGTTGCCTGCTTGGGCCATTCTAACCTTTAATTAACAGTCCTTTTCCCTTGGGAACGCGCATACCAAAAGATCAACTCCAACCATAAATACCTATGCTTTGACATACAACCCAGAAAACTGGGCTGTGAATGTGTGTGGGATGAATGATAAGAGCTAGAAACATCAGCTCTACACTTCTTGTTTTTGTGTGGTTGCTTTCTCTCTCCTACTGGCTGGCTGTGTAGTTGATTCTAAAACTTGTATACAGAAGAAACATATAAATACTCAAGTGTGTTTAATAAAGATGATCCTGCTTGATGACAAAGTGGTGGTCTGTTATCCTCAATCGCTACAGGCAGTAGTCAGGGCCCAGCATGTTGCATAACTTTGCACCTCTCTAGAACTACCACAACATTTTTCCTTCACATATTTTATCACTTTTAACAGGGTCCTGTAGTTGTTCAGGGGTGAACTTCCAAACCATTGGAGGAGAGAAGTCCTCCAAATACTGGCCCATGTCCTCCCGCATTCCATGCCACTCATGACTATCCACCTCTGGGGCAGGCCTCTGGACAACCTCCTTACAAATCTTTGTCCTGTCTCAAAACATGGTGTAGACCTTACGGAGGAGACATAACATGCATCAACGAGGGCATGCTTTTCTTAATGCCCAAAGGGAATTCAAAATTCTCAAAGGTTGTTGTAGCAGACATAGAGGAGGAGATGGGGCTGAAAGGCTGGGAAAAATCATCCACAGGCTGGGTGCGATTATTAATGAATTCCCAGAGGTAGCAGCCAAGACCAGGACAGGCAACACTGAATACACATTCCACATGATCCCCATTACCTTTGATGTATTGAAGCCATCAACTCTCATCACACCAGAAATGAGTTATTCAAGCCTGGCCCCTCTCCTTGCTTTGGAAAGAAACATCATGAGAAACACAGTTCATATACTGAATTCAATTAATATCCCCAAGCTGAGTCTGTTTTGCCTTTGACAGTGTTGGGAGGAAAGGATTAAAACCAGAAGATTTGGCAAGGAGGAAGGAATAGTTTTGCTCAAAGTGACCTTGCAGCTGGGAATGCTAAAAATGTCAGTGTGGGAAAACTATTTATTATGCCTAGTGTTGTTCATCTGCCTGTTTTGAGAAGTAGAAGTCTTGTGTAGAGATAACACACTCTCACAGACATGCTTGAGCCTCCTGCAGGGAGAGTGATATCATAAAAGCTTGTGATAAACTGTGTATGCATGTGAAGCCTTTGGTTATAATGAGGCAGACAGTGAGCCCCCCTGCTGCCTGCTAGGATGATCTAAGCCTAATGGAGCCAGTGTCCCCATGTGTATCTGCTGCCTGGCATCGTTAGAGGTCATGAAATAAATCTCCTTATTGCATATTATTTTTGGCTTGGTTGTTGCATTGGTTACCTGTATGTGTTGTTTCACACAGATGGTAATTTGTGACTAATCCATCCCTGTCCTTATCTCAACTCATAGACCTTCATTATATTTTCTTTTCTCTGTCCAGTTGTGGAGGGAAGTGATAGAGTGGCTTTGGTAGGCACCTGGCATTCAGACAGGGTAAACCCACCACAGTTCTGCTCCAAAACTTATGAGAAATTCCACTGAAATCACTTCATCCAAGCTTTTCTTTTTAATGGAAAATGTGAGAAATGCCTGCTCACTTTTAAAATGTAAAAGGTTTATTAAAATTTAACAAAAATTACAACAAAGGACTGAATAAGGAAAAATTTCAGCACTGGGAGTCTCCGTGACTACTAGCCACATGCTCATCTACAAAATGGTGGATTTGCCTTTTATATCCTTAGCCTCTCCCAATGTTTTGTCAGTCAACTCTTTCTCTGCCGTCTATTGGTGGAGATTACTTTCTTACATCTTGATTGGATGTCAGGTGTTGTTATGCTGTGCTTCTTGGTAACAAGCCGGCCTCTTCTAAATGTCTTGACTACTAAGGCTATTACAAGGGGGAGGGGAAAGAGGACTATGGGATGACATATTACAATAACATTACTATGCAGCTACATAATAGTTATGTTTTAATTGTGAGAGCCAACTATTACATTACTCATCTATAACAGACAAGTTAAAAATTGTGTCTCATGAATACATTGTCGAATCCCAAGTCTCTAAATTGCTTATTAAAAATAACCAGATCTGCTAGCCTCAGTTGGTTTAAATGTCAGTTATCCATTGTAAAATGCAAATATTACTCATTAGGAGCCTCTAAAGATAATTTTTGTGAAGTGCACAAGTACCGTAAATATGTGAAATTCTACTGAAATGTGCATTCTTGTTTTTAGGGTTTCTGAACCTTTAATTAAACAAGGGTGTTGGGGGTTAGGTTTTTGGGGTTTTTTTTCTTTCTCTCAGAGAATTTTCTTCCCATTTGTTGCCCAGGAGATGATGAATGGATGGTACTTAAGGGACAAAATATGTGGCTGGGTGTCTTGAAATTTCCATTGGAATGGGTCTGGGGGGAGGGGAGAAGTGGTGTGGTTTCTGTAGTCTCTTAGCTGGGGGAGGGCATTCTTGGCCTGGCTTGGAGGGGAGCTGGTGGTGGTGTTTTGTTCTGGACTTTTCTCCTGCCCAGGGGGTTCGGCGCTGCTGTGCAGTTTCTCTTCACTACCTATTGGTAACCTGCTGCTTACAGTGACATGTTGAAAGACTGGGACTTTCCCTGCAGCACCCACCCTCACTTCCCTAAATTCCTCCCATGTCAAACTATGACACCGGTGGAGACCCACACCTTGTCTCTCCTGAGAGAGAGAAGAGCGCCTTCCCCGCTGCTGGTGGACTGTAACCTCATTGGCACTGCCATTGCCAGAATATTTTCACTAGACACGTGAGGGCACAGGGAAACCGAGCAACCCTCTTTTCCCTCCATCTTCTCTCTCTTCCCAGGGCCACCATTAACCCCTGGGAAAGCTCAGGGCTTGGATTGTTGCACTCCCTGAAGTCATGGGAAGTCACTGCCCTCCTCTGTCTTGACACGAGCCTACAGTGTCCCCTGGAGCTATGGAGGAGTCAGTGCAACCTCTGCCTCAACACAAGCCAATCGTGCCCCCTGCCAGTTTTGGTTGTAACTACACCAAAAAGGGAAAGTGCTTGACAGGCAGGAAAAGGGCTCTTTTGGGGGTTTCTGGGTTTTTTGTTGTTGCTGTTAGTTTTTTACTTTTTGTCTTTATATATATATATATTTTAGTAAAGAACTGATATTGCTTCTCCCATATCTTTGCCTGAAACCCCCGTAATTTCAAAGTTATGCTAATTTGGAGGGAAGGGGGTAATTTTTTTTTGCATTCCAGGAAGGTTCCTGCCTTCCTTGGAAGACATCTGTCCTTTTAAACCAGGACAAAGGGGGTAGTGCAAAATCCTACACCTGGGGATGAATAACCCCACGCACTTGTACCTGCTGGGAGCTGAAGAGCTGGAAAGCAGCTCAGCAGAATGTTGCAGAAAATGTCCTGGGGGACATGGTGGACACCAAGATGAACATGAGCCAGCAATGCACCCTTGTAATCAATCACAGAATCACAAAATCATTTAGGTTGCAAAAGACCTCTGAGATCGAGTCTAACCTTTGACTGATCACTACCTTGTCAGCTAACCATGACACTGTCATTTCCTGTTTCTTGAAAACCTCTGGGGATGATGACTCCACACCTCTGTGGACAGTCCATTCCAATGTTTAACAAACCTTTACATGAAGAAATTCCTCCTGATGTCCAACCTGAACCTCCCCTGGCACAGCTTGAGGCTATGTCCTCTTGTCCTGATGCTAGTTGCCTGAGAGAAGAGGCCAACCCCCACTTCACTACAACTTCCTTTCAGGTAGTTGTAGAGAGCAATAAGGTCTTACCTGAGTCTCCTTTTCTCCGGACTAAACAACCCCAGCTCCCTCAGCCACTCCTACTGAAGAAGACCAATACCAACTTGGGCTGCATTAGGAGGAGTGTTGCCAGCAGGTTGTGGTCTGAACAGTAATGAAGTCTGACAACACGTTATAAAACAAAGCTTTACTGAGGCAGAAGAAAGATGAGCAATGATTGTGGTGAGTTAACCTTAACTGGCCTCCAGGTGCCCACCAAACTTCTTTATCACTCACTTCAGTGGGACAGGCAGAGGAGAAAATCAAATGAAAAACGTGCATGCTAAGATAAAGGCAGATTAATAAAGAAACAAAAAGGCTATGTGTGGAAGCAAAAGAAACACACAAGCAAATTATTCTTTACTTCTCATGAGCGGGTGATGTCCAGCCACCTCCTGGGAAGTAGGGCCTCAGTACTCATAGAAGTTGCTTTGGAAGACACATGCCTTAATAATGAATTCCCTTCCCCCTGTACTGTTCTTTCTTTTTGTTTTTATTGCTGACCACAATGTCATATGATATGGCATTACTCTTTGGTCTCACAATTGCTATCCTTTGTTCTCGTGGGGACTTCAACTTGCCAGATGTCTGCTGGAAATACAACACAGCTGAGGGAGAACAGTCCAGGAGGTTCCTAGAGTGTGTGGAAGGGAACTTCCTGACACAGCTGGTGAGGGAGCCAACCAGGGGAGATGCCCCACTGGACCTGTTGTTTGTGAACAGAGAAGGACTGGTTGGTGATGTGATGGTCGGATGATGCCTTGAGAAGGCTGACCTGGAACAGAGACCAGACAGAGATAAAAGAATAAAGTAGGCATTTATTAAAAGGCCTTAAAGGATACACCTTGGGCAGTACAAGAGCTTGGCCATGGCTACACCCAAGATAGACCCAAAATGGTCACAAAATGGACCATTGGTCATGAGGTTTCACAATTTTATAAGTTTTGGTCCATTTGCATATTGGGGTTAATTGTCCAATTATAGCTTCCGGTTATGAAGTTCCATCCTCCTTGTTTGCTCTCTTCTTCATCGTTTATGCTTTTTGGGCCTGAAGCTTGTAACAGTTGTACTTGGTCTCAAGCTGGAAAAGGATTGTTTTGTCTGCCTAACCTGTGAAGAGAACTTACTGACATGTAATATGAAGCTCAGAGATACACACCTAGGCAGGACAGAATCTGAAAAATATGACAGCTAAAACTTAAGGCATCACGGACACGGTCTTGAGCAGTGCAAACATGAAATGACAGTTTTCAGTTCTCAGAGAAGTAAGGAGGGAGGGTCATCAGAACTGCCATAATGGGCTTCCAAGGCTTCCTCTTTGGTCTGTTTAGAAGACTGGTTGAAAGAGTCCCTTGGGAGGCTAGACACTCTCCAAGAAGGAACTCTTAAAGATACAGGAGTAGGCCCTCCCCATGTGCCCAAAGACAAGCAGGTGGGGAAGAAGACAGGCCTGGCAGTACAGAGAGCTTTTGCTGGAACTCAGGGAGAAAAAGAGAGTTTATCACCTCTGGAGAAAGGAGCAGGCACTTCAGGAGGACTATATGGCTATAATGAGAAAATCAGAAGAGCCAAAACACAACTAGAACTTAATCTGGCCACTGCTGTAAAAGACAACAGAAAGTATTTCTACAAATACATCAGCAACAAAAGCAGGGCCAAGGACAATATCCATCCTTTACTGAATGGGAGGGGATGAAGCCACTTAAACGAACAGTCTTTGAGAAATATGGGGTTAAACTGTAGAATGCAAGGCATTTGTGAAAAGCTCAGCATTGAGGGATCATGGAAGCAATAAACTGTCTAAGAAAATGGAACCCACTGATAGGGAACCATAATAAACAAGATAAAGACAGGGAAACTATAACCTAAGCAGTTTTCAGAGCCAACAATGTCAGTTTTGACCTACTAAGCCACTGAGACCATGCCAACTACACCAGGAAGCCACCCAAATTAGGAGAGGTTCAATAGTTTACTCGAGGAAGACCCACCAGGGAAGACCCCCGCCTGATGAAGGCTACCGGAACTCCCACCAAAATGACTCCTCAAAATGAGAGACCCCGCCTACGCTCCACCTATATATGAATATGCATGCAAAGATATGAATATGCATATAATATGATGTAACCTATGTTCAAAATTGTATAAAAGGCTGCTTTTGGTGCTAACAGTAGAATCCTTTGTTCCAGGGAGACCTGGAGGATTCTCCAACGCGTTGCTAATAAATACCTCCTGCTTATAGACTTGGAAACTTAGTCTCTGAGCAGTTATTATTTCGCCTTTTGGGGCAGAATTCGGTTAACCATAATATGGTAATTATAGTAGTTATGATAGGCTATAGGTAAAAGTAAAGGTATTGATTGGTTCTTATGTATTAAGATGCTCAGAAAAGTATATAATGCAATGTAACCAAAACTAAAGGGTCTTCAGACTTGTCTACAGCTGGAGCTGACAGCTGTAGGCACAGGCTCTGTCACCCAGGACCCTGGAATGTTGCAACATCTTGGGTACAATAAACTGCATTTTGAAGAGCTGCCTGGAGTCCTGTATCTCTCATTCAGGTTCTTACTGGGTGTACTGTTTCCTGGGTAAAAAAACGGCTGGATGGCTGGGTCCACAGTGGTGGTGAACGGAGTTACATCCAGTTGACAGCTGATTACATATGATCTCCAGGGCTTAGTATTTGGGCCAGATCTATTTAATATCTTCATCAATGACCTGGACAAAGGGATCAAGTGCACCCTCAGTAAGTTTGCAGATGACACCAAGTTTGGTGGGAATGTCGATCTGCTTGAGGGTAGGAAGGCTCTGCAGAGGGATCTGGACAGGCTGGATTGATGAGCTCAGGCCAATCATATGAAGTTCACCAAGACCAAATGCCAGGTCCTGCACTTGGGTCACAACAACCCCATGCAGCCCTACAGGCTTGGGGAAAACTGGCTGGAATACTGCCCGCAGAAAAAGGACATGGGAGTGCTGGTTGACAGCAGCTGAACATGAGCCAGCAGTGTGCCCAGATGGCCAAGAAGGCCAATGTCATCCTGTTTTGTATCAGAAACAGTGTAGCCAGCAGGTTGAGGTGATTCTTCCCCTGTACTCAGCACTGGTGAGGCCCCAGCTCGAATACTGTGTTCAGTTTGGTTCACTTTAAGACAGACATTTAGGCACTGGAGTGAGTCCAAAGAAGGGCAATGAAGCTGGTGCTCGAATACTGTGTTCAGTTTGGTTCACTTTAAGACAGACATTTAGGCACTGGAGTGAGTCCAAAGAAGGGCAATGAAGCTGGTGAAAGGTCTGGAGCACAAGTCTGTGAGGAGTGGCTGAGGGAGCTGGGGTTGTTTATCCTGGAGAAAAGGAGGTTGAGGGGAGACCATATCACTCTCTACAACTACCTGAAAGGAGGTTGTAATGAAGTGAGTGTCAGTCTCTTTTCCCAAGTAACAATTGACAGGATGATGGGAAATGGCCCCAAGTTGCACCAGGGGAGGTTTAGATGAGATATTAGGAAAAAATTCTTCACAGAAAGGGCTTTCAAGCATTGGAACAGGTTGCCCATGGAATTGGTGGAGTCACCATTCCTGGAAATGTTTTAAAAATGTGTGGATATGGCACTTGAGGCAGGGTTTAGTGTTGAACATGGTGATGGTGCTGGGTTGATGTTTGGACTTGATCTTTGAGGTCTTTTCCAACCTTAAAGATTCTGTGGTTCTATAATTCTATCATATACTGGAGAGAGCTCAAAGAAGGGCCATAAGGATGTTTTTAAGAGAATGGAGCATCTCCCATATGAGGAAAGCCTGAGACAGGTGGAACTGTTTAGCCTAGAGAAGAGAAGGCTCAGGGGTCATTTTAGTAATCTATATAAATATCTGAAGGGAGGCTGCAAAGACGACAGAGATAGGCTTTTGTTTCAGTGGTGCCTGGTGAGAAGACAAGGGGCAATGCACACAAAGTTAAACACAGGAGGTTCCATCTGAAAATCAGAAAACAACTTTTTTCTGTGAGAGTGACTGAACACTGGAACAAGTTACCCAAAAAGATTGTGCTGTCTCCTTCCTTAGGCATATTCATGTGTACATGGTCCTGGGCAAACGGTTTTTGGTGGCCCTGCTTAAGCAGGGGCATTTGACTAGGCGACCTCCAGATAACCCTTTCAACCCCCAACTATTCTGTGAGTCTGTGAATCAAGTACTCAAATATCTTTTTAATAAGTTTTATGTAAGTATTATTTCTATAAAAATGCTGCTTCTGTTTTCTCTCTTGTATTAAGCCATGCTTAACTACTCATGCTGAAATAAGTATCTGTGCTAGGGCTAGGGCTTTCAGAAATTTTCTCGATGAGAAATTGTATGACAAGCTAACATACCTGGCCTAACAAAACCAAGTTCTTTGTGCTTCTAGTTATAAATGCCACAAATCTTTCTTAATATGACCTTCCAACCTTTTCTTTATGTGTGTTTAGTCCTCCTGTTCATCATCAGAGAGCAAGAAAGGATCATCTGTCTCGACACAGTTCTGTTAGCCAAGATGAAAGCTTTCACCATATCTCCTATGAACCGCAGCAAACAATAGAAGAGTCACAAGCCTTTAACCCTCCAAATATATCGCATCGTATACTGCACTCAGCTGGTCACTCGCCACAGGAGAACACAGGGATGGTTGACATTTATGATCAGGTAAGAGTGTGTTGAGAACATGTATACAAATGTCTTAAATTCTGTGTATTCATCTCCAAATAGAGCAAATTAGTAAATTCTCCTTGACAAATTAGTTTGCAATGGAGGTCACATAACACTAACTCCTATTAGTCCTCTTGTTTAGAGTAATATTTCTTTTTTTCTTTTGAGTAGTATCAGTGTATGGAGAGCTGCAGCATTCAGTGAAAACATTGATACATTTGTTAGTTAAGAATAAAATAAAACTATAGACTCTCATAGAGAAGAGTGAAAGTCAAAAGTCTGTCAGTTGGTGTTGGCACAGTTCTGAAGATCTCTGCATTCCACCTTTGAAAGTGACTCTTCTGCTTAGGAAGTTAAATTTAGTTTAAGATATACTATGGTAATAATGTCTTTAGAATCACTGATTCATAGGATATTGTCATGATTGTCGCTATAGGACACGAAAGAAGACAAGCTCACACGGCTGTTCTCAAGGTGAAGAAAAAAGGGAAGTTTATTTTCTGACTCCAACATTTATAGTTTTCCAAGAGTGACAGTGGATTGGAGGGTGACAGTGCCACCTCTCCAATGACACTGGTCAAACCAACAGTCCATCAACTTTCTCCTCCTCCATAAAGGAAAGCAAAACAATGAGTTATTTACAGAAAGTGTGTGAGAAAGTTCACTACAAGAATGTCAACATCAGAAGGGTTAGAAAATCTTAAAAAACCAGGGTGACATCTCACCCTTTTCCGTTTAAAAAAAAAGAAAAAGAGAAAACAAAATGAACAATGTGAAAAAGAAAACATGAACAATGTTCAGTGTCCATTTGCGGAGGAATCATCGGAGTGATCACTCTCATTGTCTGCATCTGAGTCATCACTCAATGATTCACCCGCTTGATGCCTTTCAGGTTGGTCACGGTTTCCATCTTGCTCATCGGCCGGATTTTGTCTCTGCGGTCGCAGGTCAGGGCGAACACATTTCGAAGGTACCCAGCATACCCCAGTATCTGTGGATACACAAGCATGCCCGCGCCCTGAAGCGATAAGGTCATAGGGACCTTCCCACTGTTTGGTGATTAAATTCCACACCTGAACCTTCGCTCGAGGCTGATGTGCCTCGTCCACAGCCTGCAACGAGAGATGGTGATTCGAAATGACAGGATTATTCAAGTTCTGTGGCACAGTGAGATGATTGATTGTGCACAAAGCTTTTGCCAACCGACTGTGTGGGGTTTCACCCTTCATTCCCCGTTTTTGTTTTTGAAGAACCCGCTTCAAATTACCATGAGCGTGTTCTACAATAGCTTGACCAGTCGGAGAATGAGGGATACCAAACTTGTGCGAGACACCCCACAACTGCAGGAACTGCCGCACCTTTTGC
>NW_005055294.1:14107-14212 GCF_000277835.1 Geospiza fortis
GGGTTAGCCACCTTGTCAGCCCTCGCGTTACCTTCCACTATAAAGCCTGGCAAATTGCTGTGACTCCTCACATGCAGGACATAAAATGGATGAACCTGGGCCTGA
>NW_005055295.1:0-520 GCF_000277835.1 Geospiza fortis
AAGGGGAACTGGGAGGGACTGGGAGGGTTTGGTGGAACTGGGAGGGACTGAGAAAGGGAACTGGGGGCACTGGGAGTACTGGGAGTACTGGGAAGGAGAACTGGGGGAACTGGGAGCACCCTCAAGCAGCGCTGGGAGCAAACTGGGAACACTGGGAAAATCCCAGTGCTGGCCCCTGCCCTGCCCACAGCCTCCCAGTCCATACTGGGAATGGGGAGATCACTTCCCAGTCCATACTGGGAGTCCCAAACCCCTCCCAGTCCATACTGGGAATGGGGAAATCACTTCCCAGTCCATACTGGGAACTTCCCAGTCCCTCCCGGTCCATACTGGGAGACCCCAATTCCTTCCCAGTCCATACTGGGAACTTCCAACTCCCTCCCAGTCCATACTGGGAACCCCAATTCCCTCCCAGTCCCTCCCAGTCCATACTGGGAACTTCCCAGTCCCTCCCAGTCCATACTGGGAACCCAAATTCCCTCCCATTCCCTCCCAGTCCATACTGGGAACTTCCCAGTCC
>NW_005055295.1:1586-5543 GCF_000277835.1 Geospiza fortis
GGGGGGGGCCGGGAACTGGTTTGTACTGGTCCATACTGGGAGAAGGCCTGTGGGCATCAGCACAGCACTGGGGGCACCCTACCGGTCCATACTGGTCTGTACTGGTCCGTACTGGTCTGTACTGGTCCGTACTGGGAGCACGCAAGGCCGCGCGGGTGAGGAGAGCTCTGGACTGGTCTGTACTGGTTTGTACTGGTCCATACTGGTCCATACTGGTCCGTACTGGTCCGTACTGGTCCATACTGGGAGGACGCAAGGCCACACCGGTGAAGAGCTCCCAGTTTGGCTCCTGACTGGTCCAAACTGGTCCATACTGGGATGGTTGAAGGCGGCCATGGCAAGGCACTGGTCCATACTGGTCCGTACTGGTCCGTACTGGTCCATACTGGTCCATACTGGTCCGTACTGGTCCGTCACAAGGCGATGCATGTTGGAGGCTCCCAGTTGGGCTCCCAGCTCCATACTGGTCCATACTGGTTTGTACTGGTCCGGCCCAAGGCAACGCAGATGCAGGAGCTCCCAGGGGAGTGGTTGGTACTGGTTCATACTGGTTTGTACTGGGAGAGGTCTGGGGGTCCCTGCTGACCCCAGGGTGGCCTTGGGGACCCCGTGGTCCCTCAGGGTGACGTTTGGTGGCGTCCCCAGGTTGTGCTACAGACGCTGGCGGTGACCAAAGGGTCCCCAGGGTGCCCTCAGGACCCCCTGGAGATGTTCCATGGTGTCCCCACAGCGCCCTGCAAGTTCTCATGCTCAGCTCGGGGGTCCCCACGAGGGTTTTGGGGTCCCTGGAGATGTTCTGTGGGGTCTCCACATTGTCCTACAAAGCTCCAGTGACTTTGGAGCTCCTCATGATGACCTCAGAACCTCCTTGAGATGTTCTATGGGGTCACCACCTTGTGCTACAGACCCTTTGGAGCCCCTCATGATGACCTCAGAACCTTCTTGAGATGTTTTATGGGGTCACCACCTTGTCCTACAGAGCCTTTGCAGCCCCTCACGATGACCTTGGAACCTCCTTGAGACGTTCTATGGGGTGTCCACCTTGTCCTACAGAGCTCCAGTGACTCTGGAGCCCCTCACAATCACCTCAGTCCAACTCCGAGATGCTCTATGGGGTCTCCACCTTGTCCTACAGACCCTTTGGAGCCCCTCACGATGACCTCAGAATGTCCTTGAGATGTTCTGAGATGTTTTATGGGGTCTCCACCTTGTCCTACAGACCTCCAGTGACTTTGGAGCTCCTCATTATGATCTCAGAGCCTCCTTGAGATGTTTTACGGGGTGTCCACCTGGTCCTACAGAGCTCCAATGACTTTAAAGCCCCTCAAAATCACCTCAGTCCAACTCTGAGATGTTCTATGGGGTCACCACGTTCTCCTACAAACCCACAGTGACCCTGGAGCCCCTCGTGATGACCTCAGCACCTCCTGGAGATGTTCTATGGGGTCACCACGTTCTCCTACAAACCTCCAGTGACTTTGAAGCCCCTCGTGATGACCCCAGCATCTTCTGGAGATGTTCTGTGGGGTCACCACCTTATCCTACAGACCTCCAGTCACTTTGGAGCCCCTCGTGATCACCTCAGCACCTTCTGGAGATGTTCCCAGATGTTCTACAGAGTCACCACGTTCTCCTACAAACCCACAGTGACTCTGGAGCCCCTCATGATGACCCCAGCACCTCCTGGAGATGTTCCCAGATGTTCTACAGAGCCACCACCTCATCCCTACACTGACCTTACCGCTCCCACCCTCTCCCCCCACACCCCCCACCCCTGCCGGTATCTCCTGACCCTTCCTCCGTGCCCCCTTTACCCCGAGGGAGGTCCCGTTTGGGGCGGTCCTGCCGGGGCGGTGGCGCCCCACCCCTCCAGGTACCTGGCGAAGAGCGCCTTGGCGCGGCGCAGGACGCGCGGCAGCTGGTGGCGGCGCACCAGGCGGTCGAAGTGCATGGCCACCTCGTTGTAGTCGCCGGCGCGCGCCATGACGGCCTCGCGCTGCTCCAGCAGCATGGCCAGGCACACGAAGAGCAGGAACGGGTTCCCCTGGCCCAGCTCTTCTGGAGGTGGCAGCGGCGCCCCGTCGTCCTCCACCGTCACCTCCTCGTCCGAGGAGGACGATGAGGAGGAGCACGAGGAGCATGAAGAGGAGCACGAGGAGGAGGAAGGGTCTTCCCAAGCCCAGCGGCCGCCCCAAGGGTCTTCGGGGGTGGTTGGGTTGTGGCGGGTGGTTCTGGGGGGGTGGTGGTCATCTCGGAGGTCGTGGTGGACGCGTTTGGTGTTGTCACGTTCTTCCTTGGCGTGGTGCTGGCGGTGGTGCTCGTGTTTGAGGTCGTCGTGGATGTCCTTGGGGTCACGGTGGTCATGGCTGGGGTCAGCATGTTCTCCTTCCTTGGGGTCGTGGTGGCCGTGTCTGAGGTCATCGTGGCCATGGCTTGAGTCATCACGGCCATCCTTGGGGTCATGGTGGTCATCCCTGGGGTCATGGTGGCCATCCCTGGGGTCACGGTGGCCATGTCTGTGGTCATCACGTTCTTCCTTGGGGTCATGGTGGTCATCCTTGAGGCCATGGTGATCATCCCTGGGGTCATGGTGGTCATCCTTGGGGTCATGGTGGTCATCCCTGGGGTCATGGTGATCATCCTTGAGGCCATGGTGGCCATCCTTGGGGTCATGGTGGTCATCCTTGGGGTCATGGTGGTCATCCCTGGGGTCATGGCGGTCATCCTTGGGGTTGTTGTCGCCTTCTCCAAAACTGTGTCCTTCTCTGAGATCATCACGAACCTTCCTGAGGTCATCACGATCCATCTCAGGGTCATCTCCTCCTTCTCTTGGGTCATCCAGCCCCTCTTTGGGGTCATCAAATCCCTCTTTGAGGTCACCTCGTCCTTCTCTGAGGTCACCTCGTCCTTCTCTTGGGTCGTGTCCCTCTTTGGGGCCACCCTGTCCTTTTCTGGGGTCTTCTCCAGCCGCCCAGCAGAGGCTCTGGGGTCTCTGCTCCATCTCCAGGGCGTCGGTGCCTTCCTCCACCTTCCTGGGGCCACCTGGCTCCGAGTCCTTGGAGCCCTCGGGGGCTCCTCCAGCACCCCTGGGCCGTCTCCCCTGCACCTTCCTGGAGCTCCTGTGACCTTTGGGGACATCTCTGGAGCTCTTGTGACCTCTGGGGACAGCGCCGGAGCTTGTATGACCTTTAGGGATATCTCTGGAGCTCTCGAGACCTTCCTGAATGTTCTTAAAGCTCTTGGGACCCTCCTGGCTGTCCCTGGGACCATTGGGGACATCGCTGGAGCTTCTGGGACTCTCCTGGGTACCCTTGGAACCTTCTAGAACATCACTGAAGCTCTTGGGACTCTCAAAGACCTCACCTGAGATCTTGGGGCTGCTGGGGACATCTCTGGAACTCTTAGGACCCTCTGGGCCATCAGTGGGACTCTTGAGACTCCCAGGGCTACCACTGGAGCTCTTGGGACCACCTGGGACGTCACTGAGGCTCTTGGGACCACCTGGATCATCACTGGAGCTCTTGAGACCACCTGGGATGTCACTGGAGCTCTTGGGACCACCTGGGATGTCACTGGAGCTCTTGAGACCACCTGGATCATCACTGGAGCTCTTGGGACCACCTGGGACATCACTGGAGCTCTTGAGACCACCTGTGATGTCACTGGAGCTTGTAGGACCACCTGGATCATCACTGGAGCTCTTGGGACCACCAAGGACATCACTGGAGCTCTTGGCACCCTCAGAGCCATCACAGGAACCCTTGAGACCCCCAAAGCCACCACCAGAACTCTCCGTGACCCCTCCAGCACCTTCTCCTCCACCTTCCTCCTCCTCCACATTCCTCCTCCTCCTCCTCCTGGGCGGCCTCGGCCGCACCCCCCGGCGCTCCCTCACCCCGCGGCCGGCCCTCCGAGCTCCCAGGGGGGCTCCGAGCAGCGGGACCCCCTCGGGGGGCG
>NW_005055295.1:6413-7727 GCF_000277835.1 Geospiza fortis
TACAAGGGAATGGAACAGGTGAGAGATCAGGGACACGTTCAACAGGTAATGCCACACCACCTGGATGGGGGGAATGGGATAGGTGAGAGATCAGGGACAGGTTCAACAGGTAGCGCCACACCACCTGTACAAGGGAATGGGATAGGTGAAAGATCAGGGACAGGTTCAACAGGTAGCGCCACACCACCTGGATGGGGGGGGATGGGACAGGTGAGATCAGGGACACGTTCAACAGGTAACACCAACAGGTGAGAGATCAGGGACAGGTTCAACAGGTAACACCAACAGGTGAGAGATCAGGGACAGGTTCAACAGGTAACACCAACAGGTGAGAGATCAGGGACAGGTTCAACAGGTAACACCAACAGGTGAGAGATCAGGGACAGGTTCAACAGGTAACACCAACAGGTGAGAGATCAGGGACAGGTTCAACAGGTAACACCAACAGGTGAGAGATCAGGGACAGGTTCAACAGGTAACACCAACAGGTGAGAGATCAGGGACAGGTTCAACAGGTAACACCAACAGGTGAGAGATCAGGGACAGGTTCAACAGGTAGCGCCACACCACCTGGATGGGGGAATGGGACAGGTGAGGGATCAGGGACAGGTTCCACAGGTAACACCACACCACCTGTATGGGAAATGGGGACAGGTGAGGGATCAGGGACATGTTCAACAGGTAATGCCACACCACCCTGATGGGGGGAATGGGACAGGTGAGGGATCAGGGACAGGTTCCACAGGTAACACCACACCACCTGTATGGGAAATGGGGACAGGTGAGGGATCAGGGACATGTTCAACAGGTAATGCCACACCACCTGGATGGGGGGAATGGGGTTAAGGACAGCAGCAGCTCTCAGGTGTTGGTCAGGATGGATCTGAAGATCCCCAGGTGTGGCTGAGGTGCCATCAAAAAACATCACAAAGCCCAAGGTGTGACTCAGGTGTGACCAGAATACCCCAGGTGTGACTGAGGTGTAATTACAACCACCAGGTGAGGCTCAGGGAGACCAGAGAACCCCCAAGGTGTGGCTCAGAAGACTCCAAGGTGTGGCTCAGAAAACCTCAGGTGTGACCAGAATGCTTCCCAGGTGTGTCCCAGGTGTGACCACACCCTCCCAGGTGTACCCCAGGTGTGTCGTAGGTGTGACCACGCCCCCTAAGTGTGTCCAAGGTGTGACCAGAACCCCTCCCAGGTGTGCCCCAGGTGTGACCCAGGTGTCCCCAGGTGTGTCCCAGGTGTGACCCAGGTATCCCCAGGTGTGACCCAGGTGTGACCCAGGTGTGACCCAGGTATCCCCAGGGATGA
>NW_005055295.1:8940-10351 GCF_000277835.1 Geospiza fortis
GGGCTGATGATCCCAGTCCTCCAGCAGCGGGCCTGGCGACAGCACACCTGAGCCACAGGTACCTGAGAGCCCTGGGAGCCCCACCTCGCACACCTGAGCGCCCCCAGGTACCCAGAGCCTCCTGACACCCAGCCCAGGCCACCAAGTGTCCCCAGTGTGTGTCCCCAGATGTGTCCTGTCACACCCAGGTGTGTCCCCCTGTGCCCAGGTGTGCCCAGGTAAGCCTGTGACTACCCCAGGTAAACCTGTGACTACCCCAGGTGTGGCTCAGGTTTACTCCAGGTATGTCCCCACCACCCAGGTGTGCCCTAGATGTACCATAGGTATGTCCCAGGCGATTTCTCCCATCTGGGTGTGTCTCAGGTGTGGCTGTGGGTGTCCCAGGTGTGTTCCATGTGTGTCTCCACCCACCCAGGTGTATCCCAGGTGTATCCCAACTATATCTCCACCCACCCAGGTGTATGTCAGGTGTGTTCCACATGTGTCTCCACACACCCAGATACATCTCCACCCACCCAGGTGTATCTCAGATGTGTCCCCACCCACCCAAGTGTATCCCAGCTGTGTCTCCATCCACCCAGGTGTATCTCAGGTGCGTTCTACATGTGTCTCCACACACCCAGATACATCTCCACCCACCCAGGTGTATCTCAGATGTGTCCCCACCCACCCAGGTGTATCTCAGATGTGTCCCCACCCACCCAGGGGTATCCCAGGTGTATCCCAGCTGTGCCTCTGCCCACCCAAGTGTATCTCAGGTGCGTTCTACATGTGTCTCCACACACCCACATACATTTCCACCCACCCAGGTATATCCCAGGTGTATCCCAGCTGTATCTCAGGTATGTTCCACATGTGTCTCCACACATCCAGATACATCTCCACCCACCCAGGTGTATCCCAGGTGTATCTCAGATGTGTCCCCACCCACCCAGGTGTATCCCAGGTGTGTCTCCACGCCCCCAGGTGTGTCCCAGCTGTGTCACTCACTGTCAGGGGGGTTCCTGACGTCCAGGCGCAGCCTCAGGGTGGGCCTGGCGCAGTTGAAGGCGTTGGCCAGGTCACCATCGCTCAGCAGAGGCACAAAGGTGTCCTGGCCCTGCCCGTCCCGCACTGCGAAGCTCAGAACGAAGCTTTTCTTCCTGAGGGGACACAGGTGAGCTCACCTGGGTGCTCTGGGGGGTCCCAGGTGTGCCCAGTGGGGGGAACCAGGGGGTCCCGCTCACCCCTGCAGGTCGAAGGCCCGGGCCAGGATGTGCTGCAGCACGTCCAGCGAGGTGATCTGCGGGTCCACAGCGAACGAGCGGAACTCGGGCGGCTGCTGCCCCTCGTTCTTCTGCAGGAGGAGCGTCAGGGGGGCCCGGGAGGGTCCCGGGGGATCCCGGAGGGTCCCGGAGCCCCCCGGCCCCTC
>NW_005055295.1:10680-11053 GCF_000277835.1 Geospiza fortis
CACGGGGCGGGCTCCGACGGCTCCGTTCCTCTGATGACGTCACCACCTCCTCCCACCCTTCCCCAACGCAGCAAAATGACGTCACAGGCAGCGGTTCACATCGGGTTTATTGGGGGGGAGAGG
This sequence comes from Geospiza fortis, assembly GCF_000277835.1. Classification (NCBI taxonomy): domain Eukaryota; kingdom Metazoa; phylum Chordata; class Aves; order Passeriformes; family Thraupidae; genus Geospiza; species Geospiza fortis. Next base: position 10,804 of record NW_005055295.1, read on the forward strand.
GGGGCGCATGCGGGACCCCCTTAAACGGGCAACGCCAGAGTGGGGACCACGTCCTCCTTAAAGGGGCAACGCCGCGGCGCAACTGCCCCCGCTCTTAAAGGGGCAACGCCCTCCAGGGAGCCCCGTCCACCCTTAAAGGGGCAACGCCACGTAAAGAACCGTACGGCCTTAAAGGGGCAATGCCGGAGGGGCCCACCACGTCCTTAAAGGGGCAACGCCTCCCCGCAGCAGCGCCCCGGCCCGGGGGCGG
>NW_005055295.1:11143-11934 GCF_000277835.1 Geospiza fortis
CCCCGCAGCGGCGCCCCGGCCGGGGGGCGGAGCCTGCGGGGGGGCAGGGGGCGAGGCCCCGCCCACCAGGAGAGGCCCCGCCCCTCAGGGGGGTCCCGGGGGGGCCGCCTGTTCCTTCCTGAGCTGCGCCAGCTCCTGGGACAGCGACTCCAGGTCCTGGAAAAGGGGGGCAGAACAGACCACGCCCACTGCGTGTGGCAACGCCCTCGTCGTGGCCACGCCCACAGCTGAAAGCCCCACCGCCGCTTTAACTCCCCCTTTCATGTCCATAAACTCAGTGACGTCATCGCTTTGCCACACCCCCAAACTTAAACCACGCCCCTGTTGAGCTCCACCCCATTAAGCCACACCCTCCCCATATGGCCACACCCATCTTAAGCCACACCCCTTTAAGAGGTTCTACCCCTTTCCCCACAAACCACACCCCTTTTAGGCCACACCTCCTTCAGCCACACCCATTTCAATAAACCACCCCCCTTTAAGAGGCTCCACCCCTTTCCCCACAAACCACACCCCTCTGGGCCACACCCCCGCTGGCCCCGCCCCCTCACCTGTGCCAGGTGCAGGTTCTTGGTCAGCTGCTCCTCCAGGAGGTTCTGCAGCTTCTTGTTCATGTCGCGCAGCCCCTCCTCACCTGGGCCCGGCCCCGCCCCGCGCCGCGCCGGCCCCGCGGGACCCGCGGCCTCTGCGGAGACACGGGAGGGACAGGTGAGGGACAGGTGAGGGACACGGGAGGGACAGGTGAGGGACAGGTGAGGGACACGGGAGGGACACGGGAGGGACACGGGGGG
>NW_005055295.1:13653-14211 GCF_000277835.1 Geospiza fortis
GGCCACGCCCACATTGGGCTGCGGCAATAAACCACAGCCAGGCCACGCCCAGCGAGCCACACCCTCATAAGCCACGCCCCCATTGGGTGCCACAAAAGCCACGCCCCTAAATCAAGCCATACTCCAATTAGCTGTGCTCTGATTAAGCTACACCCACTCAAGCCACACCCCCATTGGGTCACGCCCAAGCCACGCCCACAATAAAGCCACACCCAAATTTGTGATGCTCTAATTAAGCCACACCCCCATTGGGTCACACCCATTTAAGCCACACCCCAAATTAGCTGTGCTCTGGTTAAGCCACACCCACCTAGCCACACCCTCTTAAGCCACACCCCTTAGAGCCCTGCCCACACATGGCCACACCCCCAATTTTATTACCCGACTTAAGCCACGCCCTAAATGAACCACACCCTCTTAAGCCACACCCCAGAGCCACACCCAATTAAGCCACACCCCCAGTTTGACCCCGATTAAGCCATGCCCACAAAGCCACACCCACACAAACCACGCCCATTCCCACTCATTTCTGAGGCCACACCCCTTTTGCCTAAGCCC
>NW_005055296.1:0-14170 GCF_000277835.1 Geospiza fortis
AGTAGCGGCTGTACTCGAACAAAAGGGAGAACATTGGCTGTCTGGCAATTGGATGCTTAAATATAAATCACTATTATTGGAAAAATATGATGTTACCCTGAAAACAACTGCTGTTGTTAACCCTGCCATGTTTTTTTCCCTCCACCTTAATTGACAATGAGCCTGAACATGATTGTTTGCAGACTACTGAAGAGGTCTATTCTAGCTGACCAGACCTGAAAGACATGCCCCTGGAAAATCCAGATTGGGAACTTTTTACAGATGGAAGCAGCTTTATGAAAAATGGCAAAAGGATGACAGGCTATGCAGTGACTACACAGGACAAGGTGATCGAGGCAAAAGCCCTGCCAGCAGATGGGTCATCAATGAAAGCTGAACGGATTGCACTGACGAGAGCCCTAGACCTGAATAAAGGAAAGAAGGTAAATATATGGACTGACTCTAAATATGCATTTAGTGTTGTCCATGCCCATGGAGCCATCTGGAAGGAGAGAGGACTTGTGAACGCTCAAGGTAATCAAATCAAACATGCTGAACAAATACTTGCCCTCTTAGAGAGCATTAAAAAACCTACAGAAGTAGCTATCATGCATTGTAAAGGTCGCCAAAAAGGGAAAACCACTCCAGAATTAGGAAATCACTTTGCTGATAAAGCAGCAAGAGGGGTTGCAGAAAAAGGTATTCTTGCAGTAATTCCACAAAAAGAGGTTGATTTGTCAGGGTTCACCCCAAAATATGACCAAGTAGACCACAAACTAATTAAGTTCCTTAAAGCTGAGATCATAGAGAGTGGTTGGGCTGTTACCCCAACAAAACAGGTGGTAGTCCTGTTAGCGTTCAGAAACACAAAATCACGGAATGATTATATGCAGGTGCTTTTATTGAAGAGCTCTGGGTGTCAGGGGTACAGACCCAAATCTGACTCCAACATGGGTTTGGGATGAACATGTTTTTATACCCTTATCTTTATATAACTACATATTAATTATTGAACTTATATTGTCCTATTGTATACATTGATTTCATCCAAGCATGGATTTTTGTAATTTCCATCAAACCTACCCAACATCGTTTCTCATTATTCTTGTTAGGATTAAACAATAATTATATCCAATTACAAAACAATCATCACATCTAACAATCATATCATTTATCATAGTCATTAAATGACTATACTAGTGCAGCCTGACATTTTTCCAGGGCCTACCAGGCCTATCCTTCCTTTCTAACTCCCCTGAATATTCCATGTTTTTAGAAATATTTTATCCCTATACTATCATTTTCCCCCTTTGAAAGTATTTTCACTTCACTATAATAAGTGTAAATGCTTTCACTTGATACAGTCCTTTGACTTCTGAGTTTATACTTGATGTCCATCTTCAAATCTAGGGTTGTTATAAACGTTGTGATGGACGCTGACACAAACTAGAAGACTTGAAGATGATGGATGTGGATTCTTATTTTATCCCTATACTATCATTTTCCCCCTTTGAAAGTATTTTCACTTCACTATAATAAGTGTAAATGCTTTCACTTGATACAGTCCTTTGACTTCTGAGTTTATACTTGATGTCCATCTTCAAATCTAGGGTTGTTATAAACGTTGTGATGGACGCTGACACAAACTAGAAGACTTGAAGATGATGGATGTGGATTCTTGTCCCATGGCAATGCCTTCATTATCTTTCAGTTCCAGGACGTCTTTTTCTGTATTTCTCCTTTTAGGATGCTGTAAACTAACCAAATTACTAAGAACATGATTAGTAAGATTATCAAACTCTCAATGATAAACTTAATCCATTAACTCACATTCCATCCTAACCCTTTGAAGATTTTGTCTAACCAGCTCGTAGTCAAGTCCTTTTGTTCTTCTTGTACCTCATGCTCTATTTGTTTCAACTGATTGATATCATATTCTACATCTGCAGTTACATTTGGGATGTAGATGCAGCAATGATCAATTTGTCCTTTTAAAAATCCACACACTCCATGCTCTTTCAGGAGTAACAAATCTAAGGCTAACCAATTTTGCAAAGTAATTTTTGTGGTGGCTTGTAATTTCACGTTTAAGTCTTTAAATCCTTCCCAGGTGACTCTTGTCAGTCTATCTACTTGACCTGTAAGTTTGTAAAACATTTCTCTATTCTGGTAGTTTGCTATAGGACCGAACAAAGACTCTAGGGCCCACTCAAATTTTACTCCACTAGAGGGTTCTTGCCAAGTTTCATCTTGATTTTCATTATTTAGAACTCCTTGTCTTGTTCTTATCTGCAGGAGTTCGTGTTTTCCATTAAATGGAGACTTTTTCCAAATTGGACATAAAGTAGGGAGGCTCAAAGTAATTTCTTTTACTTTCCCATCTACAGGCAAATGTGTTGTCCAGGTACCATCACTTGTTGCCCATACAAATTGTCCTGGACTTCGGATTGTACTTTTACTACATCCCACTAGTATCTTATAATTCACTTTACTTTGTTTGTGTTTGATCCCTCTGCAGGCACAACCAATTTGTAAGGCTACTGCCAGTGGTGGCATCTGTTTTATCTCTATATCATCAGAAGTGCAATCATAAGTTTTATTACATGCCTGCCAACTTACTTTGTCTGTCTTCATTCTACTACTAGTGGCAGTGTTCGTTACTGCTGGATCTGTTTCATTTTCAGAGCCTTCCTATATAATACACCAAGGGGTGTTTGCCATGTATTGGAATTTTTGAAGTATACTCACGCACCATGCACTGTCCCAGAGCTCCATTTGACATTTTCAATCTTTTTCCTCACACTTCCACGCCACAGTGGTCTCTGTGATATTCTCTCTAATCTTTTTATAGTGTGGCAAGAAGCATTCCCAATTTGCAATATCTTGATCTTTAACCCACCACTCTATGATTTGTCCTACCTTGCCATGACTTGAAATACAGTCCCGTTTCCTCAGAGGCCTCATCCACTCCCCTGTTACTTTCCAGGTTTCTCTGACTATTTGCCTTGACTCCGGTACCTGTTTACATTCAATTGTTTTGTTCTTTTGTGTTTCAGGTAAATTTGACGTTATGATTCCCCAATTTATTGGGTCTCCCACTGCGTTCGGTATTGGCAGACAGGCAGTTATTCTGCTGGTATTTTGCATTTTGGATAAGTCTTTGACTAAACCAAACATTACATTCTCAGCCTGAATTGCATTGGAAACCTTTATCACCTGTGTTTCTGCCTGTACCTCCTTCTTAATTCTAGAATGAAGAGTGGTTAGGTGATCTTTTCACATTCCACATCCCAAAGACATTAATAACCATAAAATGAGCATTGGCACAACTACTCATAACATTTGAAACAGTTAAGCATGTCTATATCGCAGCTTTGTTGGTCTTACAGTTTGTGCAGTCCACTGTCCAGGACAGATTTTCTTCACTCGGGTGTAGTGTATCCAAGGATCTACTCCAGCCACTTTGCTGTAAAAGTGGTCAGCAGTACCTGATAGGGTTCATTCCACATCTCTTTTAATGGTTCTTCATTCCAAGTCTTAATGTACACTTCATCTCCTGGGTATAGGTCATGAACTGGATTCTTGAGAGTCAGCGGCCTATTTCACACAAGGGCGCTCCGAAGCCAAGCTAAAGTTTTCCCGAGAGGCAGAACATAATTATATACTTCTTGCTTTCCCATGACATGTACATTTGGGTTAGGTTTGGGAGATTCATATGGTTTCTCATACAATATCTCATAAGGACTAACTGTCATTTCACTTCTTGGTTTTATCCAACTCCTCAACAGTGCTATTGGCAAAGCTTGCGGCCACTGCAGTTTGGCTTCTTATAATATTTTACTGATTTGCCTTTTTAGTGTCTGATTCATCTTCTCTATCTGTCCACTTGATTGGGGTCTCCATGGTGTGTGGAGGTCCCAAGTTATTCCCAGCAATCTACTTATTTCTCTTACTACTGTGGCTATAAAATGGGGCCCCCATCTGATGATATCCCATGGGGTACCTTGAACCTGGGAATGATTTCTTGTAGTAACCACTTAACTGTTTCTTTTGCTTGGTTTGTGCGACAGGGAAGGGCTTCTGGCCATCCAGAAAATGTGTCAACTCCCACTAACAGGTATTTGTATCCTCGACTTCTAGGCAATTCTTCAAAATCTGCCTGCCAATAGTCTCCTGGTTCTATTCCTATCCGAATCAAGGCATTGGAACTGCAGAGTGCTCTGCTGCATTTACATGTGCTAACCAGAACCAGCAGCTTAGTATGACTGTTGGCAACATGAAATTCCAGCTATTTATCCTCTGGCACATATTTTTTAACAGTGATTCTAGAACGTGAATTTGTTCCTCTAAAAGGTAGAGGGCTTTCTGTTACTATTAAAGAAAATTTCAAAGGCAAATGATCTGAAGCTCAGTGGCATTTATGTCCTCAGGATATGCCTGTGGACAATTAGTACTGTTACTAGTTAAGATCTGAGAATAGACATTCACTGTGTATCAAGTGTAAAACACAGAAAAGATGGTCTCTTTCTAAAAAAACTTTCAATTCAGACTGAAAAATTCGAAATGGAAACTAGGTGTGATAGCAGCAGGGCATCCAAGAAAGCAGATGACAGACTGAGGTATTGAAAGGATTTATGTCGCATGTTCTGATAGTCACATGTGAAATCGTTTGGCAAAAGTTCTGTCCCCTCTTTACCTGCTCTAGACAGATATATTGAGTTGGGGGTAGATCAAGTAAGGGACACAGTAGCAAGTAAGTAAAACATCTCATGCTTAGATGGCTGCCCCCTCCAAAATATCCACCAGGCTCCTGCTTGCGTACTGGGACCCTTGTAAGTGATGTACAGCCAGAATGATAGCCCCCGGGCATCGAGATGCAGGTGGAGCTTTCTGGACAGAGTCAGCAAAAAATACCAGAGCAAGGATCTGTCTGAAATCCTGCATCTCTTAGGAACTTTAAGGCTTGAGCTAGAGCTTGGGCAGATGTCTGGATTTCCTCAGGATTAAATCTCCTGTGAGTAGGTGCTTACAAAGGTGTTTTTCTCAAGCAGGTGAGCAAGGCTCACTTTTGAAGATTCAGCTTCTGAAGGAAATAAATAGTATGAGCCCTCAGATTTTAAACAGTAGCCTTATATAGAAATTAGAGAACTCAAAGAAAACTTCTGGGCTCCTAGAAAAGCACCTAGCCCAACAAAGTGTGGGAGAGAGAGGAATGCTTACTTCCCCTTTTCAGGGGTACCATGTCCCTGTGCAGATTTTAATAATGATCCTAGGGCCAGGAGAGAAGCACAGGGCTCTGTTAAGCTGCTGCACTGCCTCCCAAGTATGTTAAACTGTAGGAAAAAGGCAGTCCTGGAGGAAGGGTCTGGAACTACCCACAATCAGCCAAATCCCTTAGCCATGGATGCATAAGCTGACCCCCTCTTTGTGCAATTCAGTGACTGCTTTGCAGATACTTATGTTTCAAATTGATCTACAAGCACTATCATCCCTTCCCTTTCCTTTGGCAACAGCTAAGAGATTCCTCTGCTACAGAAAAACGCCATGATCATAAAAAAATCCACCAGAAAAAAGAACCAAACAACTCCAAAGCAGGCATCAAAATCAAGAGTAGCATTTTGCTGAACTGTTTCACATATGCTCTGTCCCTAGCCCTGATTAATGTTAATGGGACCTTCTGCGAAAGCAAAAGGGGAACCAAGGCCATTACTTTATGCCTGGAATTGTAGGGTTCCCATTTCCTGCTGCAGGTTCTTTCCTGCACAGGAAATAGTCCAACTGTCTCAGTAGAAAGGTCTGAGTCAGTGCTGAATCACTGCCCAACGCGATGTGAGAGGGTCAGAGGCCACATGCAGTTTTTGTTATGTTGTTTTCTTGTGCTGTCTTTTGACTACAAGCATAAATTAAGCCACCACAATTTTAAAGATGGGACAGCCCACTATGCCATTCACACAAGTATCTATGATGTTTGCACCCCCAAAGCAAACAGATACAATATCCTGCCTCCTGTTTAATGTTGCCCTAATAGCTAAAAATCTGCAAATCTTACTGAGGAAGTAACATTTCAACAGTGAATAAGAGAAACAGGAGAGGAAGGGTGACCTCATGCTTCAGTATTGGTCAGAGGCTTGAAACACCTAGGTTTAAGTTCTGAAGTGAGAAGATCAAACTTCTTTTGCTTAGGTATACATTCAAATGAGATGTTTCATGCCTAAATAGTACTTAAATCGATGATCTCCACCAGGCCCATCTGCCTGGAAAGGCTAATTCTCAGAAGACCCCCAAACACATAACACACTGCAGAGAACACCAATTTTAAAGCTGCCTGTGGAGAAAAACTAGAATTTTTTTTCTCTAGGTAATGATGACAATAAATTAGGCAAGACAATAAATTAGGCAAGACAATCTTCCAAGTTCCAGGTCTTGCTCCAAAGTCAGCACATACTTGATAGCTGGTTTATGTCAAATGCAAACCCTCTGCAAAGCAGTAACTTGAACCCAGTCCTTTCCTTTTCCCTCGTAAGTATCCAAGAATTGTGCCGAGTATCACGTTTCCCCTCACTGGCCCAGTGAATGTGCAACATATTCCCCTTAAGTGGAACAGCTTCAGGAAAAAGAAAGCACCAGCCATATGGAGTTCTCACTAGTCAGTGGCCATATGGAATGCTCACTTTTGCAAGATGTGGGCGTCTTCACCAGTCAGGCGACGACAAGCATCAGCTGCTGTCTCCTCTGTCCTAGAGCAGTGTTCCAGCCACTGACATTGCCCTACTGCAACAGATACCAAGCTGCACTTGAGAGTGTTATAAATGATTAATCAAAAGCCAAATTATTAAAAAAAAAATATTTATCTTTTTGTGCAACCAAAATACGGTCCTCAAAACTGCTAAAGCCAAAGAGACAGCGTCGAGTCCAGGATCGGCGCTGGGTGAACCTGGATCTGACCTCTATCGCATCGAATCCTTCCCCGTTCATGAGAGCCGCTTCTAGCGATGAGGTTTTATACAGTTTATTGTGCCCGAGGCGAAGGAGCCCCAATTTCTTTTGAAACTCTTCACATTCATCACTATTTCTTTCAGTGTGCAGATCTGGACAAAGGCCATTCTCAGGTGGATAGTCAGTGTTGATGGGCTCCGGGGAAGTCACATATTCACATGTATGATCCTGGCAACTTTGGCTATCTTGATCGATGTTATCCGCAGGACGATGATTGCTCTTTGGCGGTTTCCAATGACTCTAGATACCGGTGATCATCGCGTTGGGAGCGTCTATTCTTATGCTAAAGTGCCGATCTTTATCTAGCCATCTCCGGGAATTTTGGAGTTTGAATAGACATCCGTCCCTCAGGCTGCTTGTGGTCGGAGACTCATTTGGATTTCACAATCTTTATAAAGTACATTCTTTGCTAGCACGAATTATTTCTAGCATATATTACACCTGGATTCCCTTTTTCTTGTACTACTGCCAAAAGACTTTGCTGCTGCCTTTTACCAGCCTCCTTTTCACTATTTTTGTATACCTTCCAGGCTACCTCAAGTAGTTTATCCAAATTCCTCAATTCTCCCTCTCCTAACTTTTGCAATTTTCTCTTAATATCATCCTGCGACTGCCCCAGGAAAATGAAGGCAAGCTGAACCTTCGCTTGCTCTGTGTCTATTTGGAGATCTGTATATTTTCTTGCTGCTTCCTTAAGCCTTTCCAAAAACTCAGTAGGGGATTCTTTCTTTTCCTGTCTTACCTCATACAATTTAGACCAATTCATAGTCTTAGGTATAGTGTTCTGAACTCCTATCTGGACCCACTCCTGATATTTCTTTAGCTTCTGCACACCCCTGAGTGTAGCAGGATCCCATCCTGGATCCTCAGTTGGAAAATTATCATCTAGAGTCCCCGTCACCAGCCTATTTCTGATATCTTCTCTCTCTCTTTCCTTGGCTGCCCTAAGCACCATCTCTTTCTCAGTAGAATCCATTAAAGTATCTAGTATTACTTGTATATCATCCCAGTCCGGATTCTGAGTTTTCATGATCATTTTTACCACCCTTGCCACTTTATCAGGATTTTCCCTCTAAGTCCCAGCTGATTGTTTCCAAATTACCAAGTCCACAGGAGAGAAAGGTACTTTTACAAATACCGGCCACTCTACTCCTATTCCTTGTCTCAAGGGGGCAATCACAGTCCGCTTTTGTCTGCCCAGGTCTTTTCCTGCTTTAGATAGGATTGGGCCGAGCTTTGACCGAGTCCAATGAGATACCGGTGTGGCTGATTGATCCCCACTACTGCTATCTTCCTCACTCACATTTCTCCCATTTTCTTGTATCACATTTAGATTTTGATCATCTCCTGGGAAAGAAGGATCAGGTGAAGGCGGGAGACAGGGTTAGAGAGGGAAGGGTGAAGTAGGATTAGGTGAAATAGGGTTAGGTGAAGTAGGGTTGGGTGGAGTAGGGGCAGGCAGAATAGGGCCAGGTGCTCTTGGTCCTGTTGGAACCATCTGTAAATCAACATCCATATCATTCTGCCGATACAAATTTTCTTTCAACGTCAGGTGTTCTAAACAATGCTTCCCTTTCACACAGACCTCACACTTATCACTCGTAAATGCCTTGACCACCATCAATCCACGCTCAGTCTTCCATTCTGGCTTATCTCGCAAATGGGAAAACAAATCAACATATGGAACCTCATCCCATTTTCTCTCTTGCTTACAAAACAACATCAACTGTAAAATGGTGTTATACTGCAAAGACCCATTCTTCGACCACTTTTCCCCACTCTCCAGGACATATTCTGGCCACCATATATTACAATAATCAATCAACTTAGCCTTCCGCAACTCTTTCGCAAAGTTACCCTGTTTCCAATGTTCTAATAAGCACTCCAAAGGACACGTATGAGGCATGGGGGCATTGCCACCCAAAATTCCTTTAAGCCTATCCATATTACAGCTACAATACACCACAGATGCTGAACCCGCAATGCTTTCGCGATTGTCTAACGGACGGCACCTAGGCAATACCAGGAATTCCTTAGCCCAACCAAACATAGCTTTTGCTACGTCTTATTGGCAGGCAACCAGACCAGAGTGAAAAGCACCTTACCTTTCCAGGGGACATTGTGAGCAGCGTGGGGGGTCGCAGCACCGATGGGGTCCCTAAGAAACCCTCGGTGCTGGCAGGAGCGTGATCAGGTTGCGGGGTCCTCAGCAGCGCTCACAGGGTCCCATCTGGGTCGCCAAAATGTTAGCATTCAGAAACACATAATCATATAATAATTATATGCAGGTGCTTTTATTGAAGACCTCTGGGTATCAGGGGTACAGACCCAAATCTGACTCCGACATGGGTTTGGGATGAACATGTTTTTATACCCTTATCATTATATAACTACAAATTAATTATTAAACTTATATTGTTCTATTGTATACATTGATTTCATCCAAACATAGATTTTTGTAATTTCCATCAAACCTCCCCAACATAGTTTCTCATTATTTTTGTTAGGATTAAACAATAATTATATCCAATTACCAAACAATAATCGCATTTAACAATTATATCATTTATCATAGTCATTAAATTATTATACAGGTGCAGTTTCGCATGATCCAGTAAAGCCTGACATTTTTCCAGGGCCTACCAGGCCTATCCTTCCTTTCTAACTCCCCTGAATATTCCATTTTAGAAACATTTTATCCCTGTACTATCAAGGATGTCTTGGCAAGAGCAAACAGCTTTGAAGATTGCAAGAAGATTAAATCAGACTCTTATGAAAAAAGAAAATTTCATCAAGACTTCTGCAAGCAAGAGATATTGTAAAATGCATAAGTTTGTTTATGTGATGATTAACCCAATCATTCCAGTAAAACATTACTAGTATTTTTAAAATATATATAAGCATTTGTATGCCACAGTAAATTTGGATTCTTTGACCATCTCACAGACTCGACTTCCTGTCTCTCATCATCGCCGATAGAAGGCTTGTGTGAGTAGTTTTCAAACAGCACTAGCTTGCTTTAATTTAGAAGGAAGATACTGCCAGCATGGCTGTCAAAGGAAAAGTGTATTAAAGACTTCACAACAGTTAAACTCCCAATTTACAGATCAAACAGTCAAATCTCATTGTTGTGGTGTGTGGTGGTGGTGTTCTAAGTTGTATTACAGTCTGTTTTATAAGTTGTAGTTTTGTTACTCAAAATGGTTCCAGTGTTTCATAAGATGGTTCTGTCCCAGACGTCCTCCACCTGCTCCCTCGTGCAGTTATCTGTCCGTCACAGGTTTCCATAGTAACTCCCACCTTTTTGTATCAATTTTCATGTCCATCTATAATCCCCGCCTTGTTTTTCTCATTATCTCGATTTCCTCTCCCCTGTTACTTTGGCAACCCACCTGCCTGCACACTCCCCAGCCCCAGAAACTTCCATCCAGGGCAGGAGGTGATTGGTGCAGGCGGGGTTGTCCCTCCTATGTTGTTCCCTCATTTGTTATTGTCTCATGCTCATCATTCTGTTCTGTAATATGATTTGTTTGCTGTGGCGCGCTCCTCCCTTCGGGGAAATCTATAACTGCTCGCCCCTGGGGGCGGATCTGTGGCAGTTCGCTGCAGTCTCCCTCCTGACCCGGGCCACGCGGCTGGCCCAACCAGGCTGTGGCGCGCATTTTGTGGACGTGCCGGGCTCAGCGACACGCGCAGCAGCATCTCATAGTCCAAGTTCACCTTGAGGAGCAATCTAGATCAAGAAGAAAAAAAGGTGAGAGACCATCTCTGTACCTTCACACCAATAGTGTAATTAAAATTGCCTGTGTGTCTGATTGCATTTACTGCAGCTTCGGTATATATGAAGCTGTGGCTTGGGGGACGTTGAGGAAATAATAAAAGCATTGTAATGACAAAGAGGTAAACTATGTATAAATGAACATTTGCTCCAGACAGTTCTGTTGATAATAATAAAATTTCCTTCCAAGAGACTGCAACTGCAAAATTTACTTCTAAAATCACATAGGCATAGAAATACACACACTTTTTTTGGCGAGGGGAAAATGTTGAAAATATTTTTTCCAAAGTATACGAGGAAGACTTCTTAAGACAGTGAACAATGTGAAAGATATAAAAAATTCAAGAACATTTACAAATAAAGAGAAATTAGAGGTGTAGGGGAACATGACAGAATCCAGATACATAATTTGGTAACGCAGGAAAGTGATTATTAAAAGGTTTGACAGTTTTCTGAGATAATCAAAAAATAGGACAACTGTTGCGGTTCTAATGTATTTTATTGATTCCTTGTTAAGTGGTTTGTTCTGTTGTACCCCCATGTTCTCCCCAAGTTGGTTTACCCCTGGGTTTTGCCCTCCCTCAAAGCTGTCCCTCGTGCCATTCCCCGCCTCTTGTTCCAGCTCTTTCCCCGCCTGTCAAGGCAACTCAGCCCCTTTTGTTCCCGAACCTTCCCTACCACTCAATTTTTCCTGAACCTTCTCTGCCACTTAAACCTCGGGCCAATCCCTGTCTGCAACACCCCTTTGGAATTCCCCTACTCCTCGAAGCCCCGTTGGCCCATGTGACCCATCCTCTCCACCCTCCTACCCCAATTGGCCCCAGACACTTGATGTAATCCTCTCACTCCTCCCCTGAGGATTCCCTATTGATTAGCTGTTTGTATCCACCACTTGAATTGTATCTGTATAAAACCCCTTGCACAACAGAGGTAGAGGCTTTTCATCCTGCTCCCTTCACCTGGAATAAACCCTTCCTTGTGGAACCTCAAGATGGAGAGCCTCCTCCTTTCTCCTCTGCCTGGTCCCTGTCGTGGCTTGTGTCTGGTATCGTAGAGCAAGTGGGTCTAAAGGTTCTGCCTCTGGTAAATCCCCATCCCGAGGCAGTTCCCCACTCCTGGCGTGGTGCCAGAGTTCTAAGAGCTAGCCCAGGTTCTGGCAGTCACTTCGTACAACTTCAGTGGTTTTAGTTCCAAATATTCAGACAACTGTCATAGCTCCAAAACAGCAAAAATGGCTTATATTGTTCAGAATCGGGAGGGCAAACAAAGAATATTATGTGATATCATGTGGGAAAGGCAATATGTAGGCAAGAAAATGTAAGTGATGATGGCAACTCCTGACGAATGTAATTCATTTTCAGCAGGCACTGATGCTAGCAAAATGGAACTGCTTGGATGTCCATGGGAAATGAACAGCCAAGATGACATCAAAATGGATGAATGAATCAATCTAAAAATTCATTGCAATAATCAAAGTTTTGGAGGATTTGCTCTTCTGTGCCATATTCTCCTTTGGGTTTTTTCAACTAAATTTCCATATCTACTGTGTTCTTTGTTATCATTATTTGGGGTGAGCCTGCCTGAATACACATGAGAGATTTTAAAATCACAACTCATATTGATCTTTAGGAGGAAGCACTACCTAAAATTGACTATTTATTAGATTTTATTCTTTGAAAAACCCAAGACAAGTAGAGTGCAAATTTCAAAAGTCTAGTTTGTAGTTAGCAGAAGCAATAACAACAGAATAAATCAGTAAGTTCAGATTTCCCACTGAAAGGATGTCATAAACAGTTGTTAGTTTTCATCTCACCCAAGCACTGCTGTATAAAGGCTAGGTCAGTTGCCCATGCTTCCCTCTACAGTCTGTTGCCTTTTTCCCAACCTGGAAATGAAACTTGAGATAATTTTAATAAGGAGGTAATATAAGAGTGAATCTTTATTTGAAGGCCGTCAGGGGCAGTTATGGAAAGATGTCCACAACACACCCTCCCCCCCTCCAGGGGTGAGTACCTTTTCATAGGTTTTAGGAAATTAGCATAATTGATAAAAAGCACGAATTAGGAGGACAAGTGGTGATGCAATTCCCCCCAGGTCAAGCCCCTTCTCTGGAGTCCCCCCACCGATACTAGCTATACTTTGTCCATGAAATGTATCTCAAAGAGTTCTTCTCAACCTTGGTTCCCAGGAAGAACCAAGATAGGATAGGCAGATGCATCTCATTTTATAATAGGCTTCTATGATGTGTGATACATCCTGTTTTTCTGCATGTATTTTTGTCCTAGTTTTGGCCAGGACCCGGAGGTTATTCTATACCACCTCACATCATCTCTGGGGTTGGAGGAAGGGACTCTCCGGCTTCTGAGAAGAAGGACATGGCTTCCAGTTGAAAAACAAAGTGGCATTGTCCGCTGTTATTCATTGTCTCAGAGTCTGCCACGAGCATTTTTGCAGTTAATCACCCTCTCTGTTTGCTGGAGGGTAGGATTTTTCCTTCTTTTTTTTCTCTCTCTTTCTTGGAGTGGTTTTCTATTCTTTGATCATCTGCTCTATGCCCAGACATGGTTGCTGCAGCTTTAAGGTGGGTCCAGTGGGGGGAGCCCTGGGGCTTTTTAAAAGCCTTGCTCCTCAGGCGTCCCTTGTGCCAGGCAGACTGGGCACTTTTATAGATTACATATTATAATATTGGCTTTGTGCAAATATTAAAATGGATTTTATATTTGTGATGTTAGAGTAACTTTGTTATAAAGATATTGTTTGTATTTCTACTGTTAATTAAGCTTAGACATAGTAGTGAAATAGCTATGCTTGTGTTAAAATGCCTGCTTGGATGGGATAACATCCAATGAACACAGGATGAGGACACCTGCTACAGATATGCCAAGTATCAGCCCTCACCGTCTGAAGAAAGCATGGACCAAGGCCCAAACTGGAAGTGATAAGGAGAAGGAGCCAAAACCACAGCCAAGAAACACAAATGCTCTAAAAGGTGGACCCAAGGAGGGGCCATGTAAAATAGTTCCTGGAAAATGTAAACTAGTTTATGGATATGCATAAGGGTCTATGAATATGTAACAGGTTGATGTAAGGGAAAAAGTATTTAAGGGGTAACCCCAAAGGTAACAGTGTGGTCTTGGCTGAGTGCCAAGATGCACAGGTTGTAATAACCTTTGCTCTATGGTCCTTGTCTCCTATTGTCCTTTATTAAACTTTTAAAATTTTCACTGGAGAGTGAATGTGTTTTTCACAAATGGGTGCTCCTCCTGGGGTGTAACACCTTGCTCCTGAGACCACCAGGAGATCTGGAGCGGGGAAGGCACACCCTGCAAGGTTTAGGCAACCTCGCTCTGTCTCTCCTGGCGTGATCTGCGGTTGCAGGTAGAACACTCGGTGGACAAAAGGAGACACATAAAGCAA
>NW_005055297.1:0-14055 GCF_000277835.1 Geospiza fortis
GATTATGTGTTTCTGAACGCTAACATGTGCATCCACATGACATACTTTTACAGCCAACTTCTTTACCTAGGTAGTGATGTCTTGCCACACTTGGGCAGCCTAGATGGGTTTCCCTCTGTGCTGCCAATTGGCCTTTTTCCATTGTTCCAGACACCCCCACAGAGCATTTGCTACCATCCACAAGTCAGTGTAGAGTGTTGGTCATTTGTCTTGTTCAGTGCTATCTAAAGCCAGCTGGATGGCTTTCAACTGTTCAACCTGTCTTGATCCACCTTGACCCTTAATAGCTTCTATGACTTGCTGCATAAAGCTCCATGTGATAGCTTTCCATTTTCGATTTGTCCCTACAATATGGCAGGATCAGTCAGTGAAAAGAGTGTATTGCTTCTCCATTGGAATATTACCAATATAGCTGGACGGGACATGCCTGAGCTTGTCTGCCCCTTGCTGCTGGACCAAATGGCAGCAATTGTGGTTTTTCACCCCAGAGACACTATAGGCTAGCTGGATGTTGCAGCTGGGGGCTTGGAGGCAAGTCCAGGCATGCAGGAGCTCAGGTTTACCTCTGGTGGAGAAGCTTTAAGGCGATGGTGAAAGAAAGGAGTCAGTTCTGATGGAGGGTTTCAATCCAGAGCTTTATTCTGGTCCACAGGCCTCTGAATCCAGCAACAGCTCCAACAGAACTCTCAAACTGCATAGTTGCTGGCTCTTTTAACCCCGGGGAGAGGGAGAGGGAAGGGGTAAGAATCACAACAACCAGGTACATGAGAGGAGGTCTTAAGGGACAAAGGACACCTGGATGGCACAGTGTCCCCCCAGGGGTAGAGGGCATCTTTTGAATCTGCCAATCACTCAACGCCCTTCTGGAATGCCAAGACTGACAGAGTACTTGGCAGGGGACAAGGAAGGGGGAAAGAGAGGTAACAGACACACCTGGCAGGGAATTATCAGGGAGGGATCCAAAGTTCTGGGGTAAACCCTGAAATCACAATGCAACACTTCTCATTTTCTGGTAGTTGATTATATGGTGGGGCCTCCTCAGCACGTCACCTGCTTCTCTTCCTCTTCAGATGATAGTCCAAAATTGTCACCTTCAGGCCAGTTTGTGATGATTTCCAAGATCCCAGGGATTTCCTATCCAAACTCGCTGTATGATCAGTGCACCCCACTTCCTCCACGTAGCATCTGTGGCATGATATGTGGCAGGGACTTTCCCTTTGAACATCCAACCCAGCACTGGTATTTGGGGTGTCAGAAGAAGTGCTTTGGTGCCGATCACTTCTGAGGCATCTCAAACCCCTTCATAAGATGCTAAGATCTCTTTTTCACTTGGAGTGTAGCTGGCCTCAGATCCTTTGCATCCCCGACTCCAGAATCCCAGGCACTGTTCTTGAGTCTCCCTGGATATTTTGGCCAGAGCCTTCAGAAAGGACCATTGTCTCTGACTGTGGTGTAGACCACATTCTTTACATCCTGTCCTGTCCTGACTGGCCCAAGGGCTACTGTGTGGGAAATCTCTTGTTACACCTGTTCAAACACTTCTTGTTGTTACAGGCCCCACTTCAAATTGTTTTTCTTCCACATCACAAGCTAGAGAGGGCTTACAATCTGACTGTACTCTGAAATATGCATCCTCCAAAACCCCACAGCACCTAGGAAGGCCTGTTTTTCCTTCTTGTTGGTTGGTGGGGACATAGCTGCTATTTTGTTGACCATGTCCATTGGAATCTGACAACATCCATCTTACCATTTTACTCCTAGGAACTGAATTTCCTGGGCAGGTCCCTTGACCTTACTGTTTTATGTCCAACCCAGCCTTCAGGAGTATCTGGATTATCTTCTCAAAAGCTTCCTCTGCTGTGTTCCCCCATATAATGGTGTCATCGATGTACTGCAAGTGTTCTGGAGCCTCACCCTTTTCCAGTGCAGCCTGGATCAGTCCATGGCAAATAGTGGGGCTGTGCTTTCACCCCTGGAATAGTTGATTTCAGGTGTACTGGACACCCTTCCAGGTGAAATCAAACTGTGGCCTGCCCTCTGATGCTAAAAGAATGGAGAAAAATGCATTGGCAATGTCGATGGACATAGCAATGGGGAACAAAGACACACAGACCTCATTGCTTGCTTCGAAGAAGATTGTTTAATTGTAACAAAATGAACCCTTTTATGTTCTAAATTTAACCCAAACAAGCACACATTGGCTGCTTGCCACTGCAGTGTTGCTCTTCATGCGTCCCTTTACCCAATCAGCTCTCTGATCATGTGGTGTCCATGCGTCTCCTCAACCAGTCACTGCCTCATGCATGAGGCAAACACACACCAGCCATACAACCTGATGTCTGGTTACAGGACCTGGTTTTTACCTCACTGTTGGCTGAACCTTTCCCAGAGTGTTTTCTGTTGAGCAAGAGTGAACAGGATTTTTTGTCTCACACATCTCCCCTTTCTTTTTTTTAATCAATAAAACCACACTAAAGACAACTATGACACTGACAAAGAGACCCACAGCATAGGAAAACAAAAAGCTGGTGTCCAATGTCCCCAGGGAGAGACTTGCTTCTTCTGCATTTGGAAAAACTGTTCCAGAGCTCTTGTGGCCAGAGCTTGGGGCCTGTGCTGTTTAGGCAGGAGGGAGTCCATTAGCTGGAAATGCTGACTTTGACATCTTTTTGAATGTTCCTCTCACTGGGCTTTGTCTCCTTGGAGACAATCAATGTTTGTCCAGATGAGCAGGTAACCACTTTGGACCTGTTGGCAATAGAACACATGCGCACGTACCTTCTTCCCCAGTTTAGTAAATCAGCTGGGCCTTGTCATTGCACACCCAATTGTGGATCGCTACACAAAACTTTTGGAAATTGGCTCTGCACATACAAATCTCCAGAGCAGCATTGTTCTGCTGGGGATCGAAACTGAGGATCTGCATTCAAAAAACTTAGTGTAATCGAAATGTTCTTGAGAAGCCATATTCCTCCTTTTTTGTTTTTGAAAACAAGCACCTCTCTTACTATGAACTGTAAAACAATACACCTAATAAAATAATATTACATCATCAACTGCCTAAATACTTTACCATCACCCAGAGTCTGCAGTAGCTGGGGAGCCCCATTTCACAGTGAGGACCTGGACAGTCTTTCCCAGGAAAGGCTTCCAAGTTTACCTCGAAAAGGGGTCCAGCTTTTATAAGACCAAATCAGCAAGTCAAAGTGACTTGATTTCATTTTTAGTGCAGAAACACCTGGGTTTGATGGCATGTTTCCCTAACCAGCCAGGGCCATGGCTTGGCCAGAGCCAAGACCTTGACTGGAAGGGTTTCCCCTAACATATCTTAGAAACAAACCTCTATTAATATCTGTTGAGAAAGTTTCTTAACATGAACAACCTACAAGCAACCAAAGGAATGCATGTAAGTAACAATAAATAATATCTTGTGGCTAAATTCCTTCACAAAACCTTATGTATTCACGTTATGATATAAACAACATATTCAGAATCACTAATCATATGAACTGCTTCTTGTGCAAAAATCCTTAAAACTAACACTGCCGCACAAAGTTCAACCTGTTGAGTGGAACCACCTGAGTTATTGCATCATGATCTTCTTGCCAACTGTTTGATTTATTGCATATTTCCATTAATGATCTTCTTGCCATGTAACAACTGCCTTCACTGTATGTCCTAATCTGTATGGCACACAATAGTTTGTTAGTGTTAAAGGCAAGTGAACAACATTTCTGCAACAGTTTGTCTGAAGGTAAAGAGCAAAAAAATTTGTGTCACAAAATTTGTCCATGTTGTATGAAAACATCTGAATTTTATCAAGATACAGTGGTTGGGTATACAGACAAACACAAATTACAACTTCCAGTCTATGGTATTTGAAAGGGACATTATCAACTATAAGCTAAATTATTTTGTCTGGACAACAAATGTATTGATTAAGCTCTGGCAAAAGCAAATTTCAGGTTCAATTTGTGTACATGGCTACTTTAAGCACAGGCTCTCTGTAGGCACTAGTACTCTTAGGTGTGAGTAACTTGCATAGCAACAGGGAGAAAGCATTAATTGCAAAAGTCAGTGGAAGTTAAGAGTAACAGTCAGAGAGCTCTGAGTTCACTTTTTCTCCAATGACTAGATTCAAAGTTGAGAGTGCCCCTTTAAAAGTTTCAGATACAACAGAATTTAACTAATTTTGACTCCATCATTACAAGACAGCTACTGATCATTTGCCATACAACAGTTAAGCATCAATGAACAATATGCAAGTGAACAACTGATTTATAAATGAAATGGCAGCAACTGCAGGATGTACTGGAAAGATTATAGAGATGTGGCAAATAAGTTGTGAATTTAGTTTTGAGAATAGCTTATGGTAAATATTATTGGAAATTCCTGTTCATAGTCACAACTTTTCTGGTATAAGCATAAGTTTGACAAGATTTTTCAAGGAGCAGCTTTACTCGGAGAAATGACAACCTGTACATCTGGGCAAATTGCATTTGAAACCTGTCTAGTTTTCAGATGGTAATACAGCTTTTGTGATGGCCAGTACAATGGATTTGAGCTTGGAGTACTAAAGCTAATGAAATATACATATTTAAGGACAAAACATCAAGGACCTAGTCATATAATAACTGGCATATGTAACTCTGTCAGGTCAGTGTGTATATAAGACTGCATGGTTTCAGCTGATTCTAAAGGAGTGTGCTACTGTTTATTCCATTTGTGGTCCATAAACTGTTTTGATATCAAGTCCAATTGCAATAATTACATGTGAATCACTGAACAGCTGTATCGGTTTGAAATGCTGACACGTTTCTTCTTGGCGAAATGATCACATTTAAATTGTCTTACAAAGCCGTGGGGTAAAAAGCAAGCAAACTGGTAAAGCTGGAACAATTCTGCCTGCTTTTGCAGTGGAGATTTGTGAGCTAATTACATTTAAACTTTGAATGGCTTCTGCAGACAACAGTCATGTGGAAGTCAGAATTTGCTTTCAAGTGAGCAAACAAATGTCTTGAATGATGAGCAGGCAAACATAGCACAGGCTTTACCCAACTAATTGATCTCAGTAACTCTTGTCAGACGTTTAAGTCAATTGATGTGGCTTCACATTTTAGTCTTAAATATTTCCAAGGACAGATTTACTGAATTCTTTAAGGGGTCACTTGCAACCTATGCTGAGTAAGATTAAGGTGTCAAATAGTATCTTGCAAATACAAATCATCTACCTAATGCTAAAAGTGATGCTCTGAGGGTACCAAGTTTGCAAATATCTTTTCAGGTATACAATCTTCTAATTTTATGGTGACATCTAACATTACAAATAAGCAAAAATTAGTGTTACTTTTAAATCAAAGTTCCTGAAAAGGCTGTATATACCTTATATGACAAGTTTTAGTAATCATACTGTGATAAACACATAGTTTTGGCTTTCACAAATATTAAAGTGGATGCTATGTGTTGTGCATTATAATATAATGTTAACTTTTGCAGAAGTAGCTATAGTTGTGAAATAACTAATGCTTTTATTTTTGTAGCTAACTGGCAATAATTAAAATAACTCAGACATATTTGTGAAATAGCTGATGTAGTTGTTTTAGAGTACTTGTGGTTAACTTGCAATAACTGAAATAACTAAACTGTCTGCGTGGTTGGATAACATTTGAGGAATGGGCATGATGGGGACTCCTGTTACTGACACTTCAGCTATCAACAACTGTCACCTGCTGAAACCACGGAACAGGGGGTCGTTGTGAGAAGATGACACATGACCCTCAAAACCACATCCATGATTACTGCACATGCTCTAAAAAGCTGGGTCAGGGGCTGAACCATGCTAAAGAGTTCCTGGAACATGTGAATGAGTTCAAAGAAATGTTTGAATATGTATAATCATTATGAATATGTATTTGACCGATGCAATAGAAAGGGTCTATAAGAAGAGTTGTTATTGTTAGTCGGGGTGCCTCTGGCTATGGCTATGCACCCAGCACTGTGACTTTTGCTTTATTGATTTTGTCCCCTAGTGTCCTTTATTAAATTTTCTAAAATTCAGTTGAGGAGTGAGGGTCATTTTTCATGTCCCACTGCCTGCCAGGCTTCGAATTGAAAAGTCCCAGTAGAAGGGAAATCTTTTACACGCATGGATACCCAGTCCAGCAAGGTACTTAGTTTAGCATTGTAGATATCCGTACTTTGCCAATGCAGGAGCCACCATAAAAGCTCTAGGCTCCATCTTTGTTCCAGGGATATTTTTCCTCCCATAATTCTTCCACTGCTCACCTGATAGATGATGAGCACGCGTTTGGGTTCCTTTTGCGAATTTTTCCTGGTCGACCTCGATTCCCGGTTCAGTGGAAGTTGCCACTGGTTCTGTGCACGTCTTTCACCGCCTGTGAAATGTCCGATTCGGGCGCGATTTGCAGCAATGGGGAACAAAGACACACGGACCTCTTTGTTTGTGCCAGGAAAATTAATCCACAAACACCGGAGGTTTATGTCCAAAAAGGAGACAAAGGAGTCCTGTAACTTTATTCAAATAAAGGGAGAGGCCATGGGGCATTTCCCCTGGGGAAAGATTTAGCACAGTCTTGAGTGAATAACAGTCTGTGTCAATTAGTGGAATTCCTATGGAATTTATGGTTTCTCCCATTGCTTCTTTCACCTGTACATATCTGGACTTATCTACCATCAGGCTCACAGTTTGTTTGTAAAGACACCTCCTTCTCATTCCTTTCAATCCCTCCTGTCCTAAGTTGATGCTTTTATCCCCAATCGTCTTGTTCTGTTTATGCTGAATAATAAGTTTTGCACCATTAAGACTTGTTCCAGAGAGTGAAGGGGAGAGAGAAGAAATGTTTTCAAACACTGCACTCACTCCTCCACATTCCTGTTCCCTAGACTGTAGTTTTTTTTTTCTTTTCCCCTTTTTCTTTAGACCTCTTGGAACCTGCTCTAGACTGAACACCCAGAAGAGCACCGGTAGCTTGCATCTGTAGCCCACCAGGCCGGGCCTGGGCCGTGGCATTTCCAGCACCAGAGAGACTGATAAGAGACTGAGTGAGCTGAACTGCAACCTGGGGAGGGGACTTTCTGAGTTTGTCATCTCTTTTAGAGCAGCAAGGAATTTTATTGATTAATATTGTTAATTTTATTATTTAATAAACAGTTTTTTTCCACTTTTCTCCAAAGAAGTATTTTCTCCCAGACCAGTTGGGGGGAGGGGCCGATTGAATCTGCTTTCCTAGAAGAGCCCCTTTAAGAGTTCTCTCCAAAATTTACCCTAAACCAAGACAAATACATCTATTGGCACCCAACGAGGGGCTCGAGAAAGTAGAAAAAAACTTTATTGATTGCATGCTAGTTGTGCTCACTCTGTAGTGAGTTAAAGCAGTCATTAGCCATGTTGCTTGAATTCATAATGTCTCTTGGGGTGGAGGCCTTCATGTAGTTCTAGTCTCCAGACCTTTTAAAAGTTTCAACACCTTTCTAGTCACTAAGGTTATTGTCCCTAAAACAATTTTTACAGTACAGGGGCACGGATTGGAATAGCTATTGTGCTGGCCTTGGTGATAATGATTTATAGAGCGTTTACAAAGATACTGGAGTCTGTTTACGATATGTATAGTTTATAGTTTCTGCGTCCAACCCTGCATCCCAATTCCAGTAGTATGTTTTGGGAATTTATTAGTAATTGCACCCAGTTTGTTAGAGGAGGAGCAGGGGATGAGGCTTTCCAGCCTTTCTTTTCCTTCTTCTCCTTTGAATCTGTTATGTCACTTTTTGAGAATGTTCAGTTTCCCCTGAATGCTAAAGAGACCATCTTTCTAGTATTTAATCTAGTAAGCTTCCTCTATATAGTCTGCAGCATGTCTAGAATGAGGGCTGAGATGTCCAGAAGAGCTGATGAGACCCCTGACCCAGAAGTAGACGCAGGCGTGGAAAATCCTGAGTAGTGTAGAGAATGAGAAAATATGGGCCAAACCCTGAAAGAATTTTCTGAAAATTAGAGGACAAGATAGAGGAGAACCACAAGAAGCTCAGAGAGGAGATTAAAGAAGACCTTCTCCAGATCTCGGCGGTACAGATCAGAGGTTCTGGTATCCAAGGCAGACGTTTCCCAGATGGCGAGAGAAGGTACACCCCACGAGCTGAGTTGTGGTTCTACCTGCGTGATTAGCAAAAAAAACAAGAAAACATGAGGAAGTGGGATGGACAACCTACTGCTGTTCTGGCACGACGGGTGCGTGAATTGAAGGAAGACAGGGCTGAGAGAGGGAATTCCACCAAAAGAAAAGCAGCTCCAGTTGCCCGTGGCCGAACTGCCAGGTATGATGATGATGACATGTCCGATCCCCTTGAAGGAACCTCCAAGGCATATGCCCAGGGAAAGAAGGATAACCAGGCTTAGAGGGGCCCTGCCTCTAGCCAGGTAGAGGCCAGGGAAAATCGTGTTTTCTGGTCTGTGTGGATTCGTTGGCCTGGCACATCGGAACCACAAGAGTATAAAGCTTTGGTTGATACTGGTGCACAATGTACATTAATTCCATCAAGACATGTGGGGATAGAGCCTGTTTCTATTGTTAGCGTGACAAAAAAATCCCAAGATTTTACTTTAGTAGAAACTGAAGTGAGCCTGATGAGAAATAAGTAGAAAAAACACCCTATTGTGACTGGCTCAGAGGCCCCATGCATTTTAAGAATAGACTTCCTCCGAAGTACGTATTTCAAAGACCCAAAGAAACTCAAATAAGCATTTAAAATAGCTGCTGTAGTGACAGAGGGTGTCAAGCAATTGAACACCTTGTCTAGACTGTCAAAAAACCCATCTGCAGTAAGACTCCTGAAAGTGGAAGAGCAACAAGTGCCAATTGCCACCTCGACAGTGCATCGCCAACAGTACTGAACTAATCGAAATGCTGTGACCCCCATCCACAAAATGATCCGTGAGCTGGAGAGCCAAAAAATGGTCAGCAAAACCAATTCACCCTTCAACAGCTCCATTTGGCCTGTGCGTAAATCTGAAGGAGAATAGAGATTAACTACAGACTACCGTGCATTGAATGAAGTGACTCCACCGCTGAGCGCTGCTGTGCCAGACATGCTGGAACTCCAGTATGAGCTGGAGTCCAAGGCAGCAAAGTAGTATGCCACTATTGACATTTCCAATGCATTTTTCTCCATTCCTCTGGTAGCAGAATGCAGGCCTCAGTTAACCTTCACCTGGAGAGGTGTGTAGTACACCTAAAACCAACTGCCCCAAGAGTAGAAGCACAATCCTACCATCTGCCATAGACTGATCCAGAGTGCACTAGAAAAGAGTGAAGCTCCAAAACATCTGCAATTTATTGATGACATCATTGTGTGAAGGAAGATGGCAGCAGAAATGTTTGAGAAAAGAGAGAAAATCATCTGGATTCTCCTGAAAGCCAGCTTTGCCATCAAGAAGAGCAAAATCAAGGGACCTGCTCAAGAAATCCAGTTTCTGAAAGTGAAGTAGCAAAATAGACGGCGTAAGACTCCCACCGATGTCATCAACAAGATCACAGCGATGTCTCCACCATCCAGCAAGAAAGAAACACAAGCTTTCCTAGGTGCCATAGGTTTTTGGAAGATACATATTCCTAAGTAGAGTCAAATTGTGAGCTCTCTTTACCTAGTCACTCGTAAGAAAAACACTTTCCACTGAAGCCCTGAGCAGCAACAAGCCTTCACCCAGATCAAGCAGGAGATCGCTCATGCAGTAGCCCTTGGCCCAGTCAGGACGGGACCAGAAGTAAAGAACGTGCTCTACTCTGCAGCCGGGAACCATAGTTTTTCCTAGAGCCTTTAGCAGAAAGTGCCTGGGGAGACTCAGAGTGGACCACTAGGATTTTGGAGTCAAAGTTACAGAGAGTCTAAAGCCAACTATACTCCAACAGCGTAAGAAATTTTAGCAGCCTATGAAGGAGTCCAAGCCACCTCAGCAATAATAAGCACTAAAACACAACTCCTCCTGGCACCCCAACTACCAGTGTTAAGGTAGATATTCAAAGCAAAAGTTCCCTCTACACACCATACCACTGGTGCTACATGGACCAAATAGATTGCTCTTATCACACAGCGCGCCCGTATTAAAAAACTGAATAGCCCTGGGATTCTGGAAATAAGTACAAACTAGCCAGAAAGTGAAAACTTTAATCTCGCTGATAAAGAAGAACAAGAAGTGAAACGTGCTAAAGAAGCTTCACCATACAACCAACTGCCAGCGGAAGATACACGTTACGCTCTTTTTACTGAGAGTTCTTGCCGTATTGTAAAAATGAAACGAAAGTAAAAAGCAGCTGAATGGAGCCCCACATGACAGGTCACAGAGGCCACTGAAGAAGAAGGTGGATCAAGCCATCTTGCTGAACTCAAAACTGTTCAACTAGCCTTTGACATTGCTGAGAGAGAGAAGTGGCCAAAGTTCTACCTCTACACTGATTCATAGATAGTAGCCAATGCTCTGTAGGGATGGCTGGAGAGGTGGAAAGAAGCTAACTAACAGCATAGAGGAAAACCAATTTAAGCTGCTAATAAGTAAAAAGACATTGCTACCAAAGTAGAAAAACTACCTGTGAAAGTCTGCCATGTAGATGCCCATGTCCCCAAAAGTAGAACTAATAAAAAGCACCAAAACAATAAGCAAGTAGACCAAGCTGCAAAGATAGAAGTGTCAAAAATAAGCTTAAATTAACAACATAAAAAAAGTTATTCCTAGCTTAATAGACCCGTAATGCCTCAAGCCATCAAAGTAAAAATGCCACCTATAAGTAAGCACAAAACCGAAAAGTAAATTTAACCATAGACAGTATTTCTCAAATTATCCATGACTGTGAGACACGTGCTGCCATCAAGCAAGCCAAGCAGTTGAAACCCCTATAGTATAGTAAGCAGTAGTCCAAGTATAAAGAAACCTAACAAATTGACTACATCACACTGCCCCAGACACGCCAGGGCAAGCGCTACGTGCTCACAATGGTAGAAGCCACCACAAGATAGTTAAAAACCTACCCTGTGTCTCATGCTACAGCCCGTAACACCATCCTAAGCCTTGAAAAGCAAGTCCTTTAAAAACATAGTACCCCTGAAAAAATTGAGTCAGACAATGAAACTCATTTCAAAAACAGCCTTATCAACACCTAAGCTAAAAAACATAACATTGAGTAAATGTACCATATCCCCTACCATGCACTAGCTGCAAGCAAAATAGAAAAAGACAACAGACTGTTAAAAACCACCTTAAAAGCATTAAGTAAGAAATCTTTCAAAAACTAAAAGCAGCATCTAGCAAAAACCACCTAGTTAGTTAACGCCCGAAGCTCTACTAACCAAGTAAACCCTGCCCAATCTAAGCCTTTGCATAAAGTAAATAAAGACAAAATCGCAGTAGCCCATGTCAAAAGTTTGTTTAAAAAGACAGTTTAAATTAATTCTACCTTGAATACAGGCAAACCCATTTGTAAAATTGTTTTTACTCAAAAACCAAGTTGCACATAATAAATAATGCAAAAAAATAAAAAACCACAATGTGTACTTTAGAAAAATCTGATTGTTAAGTGAAACCTATGTGTAAATATGACTGTTTGCTGATTGTTACTACCATTGTCTGTGTATAGCTGTATATTAAATATATAATGTATGTGTTTGTAAAGTTAAAATCTATATTAGCTTTGATAGTAAGCTGACGATATGAAAATAAAAGATAAAATGTCCTAGGCTGACTATATAATGCTTTTATCCCCGATCGTCTTATTCTGTTTATGCTAAATAATAAGTTTTGCACCTTTAAGACTTGTTCCAGAAAATAAAAAAAAGAAAAATGCGCAGTTTATTTTCAAGCACTGCACTCCTCCACATTCATGCTCCTAGACTGTGTTATCTGCAGATAAACAGACAAAGCTCTCGTTTGCTTTTAGTTAGTTTAGCTAGCTGAAGCAAAGAAGTTCCCTAGACTGTAATTTTTTTTTCCTTTTTCCCTTTATTTTTAGACCTGTTTAAACCTGTTCTAAACTGAATACCCAGCAAATCACCAGCAGCTCGCATCTGTAGCCCACCAAGTCAGGCCTAGGCCTCAGCATTTCCAGCACCAAAAAGACTAATAAAAACTAAGTAAGCTAAACTGCAACCTGGAAAAGGAATTTTCTGAGTTTGTCACCTCTTTTAGAGCAGCAAGGAATTTTATTGATTAATATTGTTTAAGTTTCATTGTTTAATAAACAGTTTTTTTCCACTTTTGTCCAAAAAAATATTTTTTCCCGAACCAGTTAAAAAAAAAAGCCAATTAAATCTGCTTTCCTAAAAGAGCCCCTTAAGAGTTCTCTCCAAAATTTACCCTAAACCAAAACAAATACATCTCCTCTTCTTATTTTTTCAATGAGTGTCTTTACAAACCTTAGTTATCATTGATTTAACTTTCTGTTCCTGGGTCCTTTTTGGTTTTGCAATTATTTGCAGTGGCATAATTTTCTGTCCTTTTCTATCCATTTCTGTATCCGCAGGCATGGCTACTACCTGCATCCCCTTGATCACAAGTTGAATAAGTTGCATTAAGCAAAAGATCATGCATGGTAAAAAGATTAGAGTTGCTACAGCATATAAGAGAAAAAAATGCATTCGTTTAACCCATAATCCACCATGTAACCACAAAAACATGTCCCATTCCCATCCTTTCCATGTTTGGACCGGTAGATGAGCTAACTTTCTTATTCCCTTCGTTATTTGTTTCACCACTTTTCCATTGTCCTCTATTTGCAAACAGCAGTTTGAGTCATTTCATTTTCCACACACTCCTCCTTCTTCTGCTAATAGATAATCTAATACCATCTGATGCTGAAATATTGCATTCCTCATCTGAGTAGATTGGTCAGCAAGGTCAAGAGCTGTAGCTGTGTGGTTGGTTATTATTTCAAAGACATCTTGTAACCTAATTTTTCGATTCAAATTATAAATGGGTTTTCTGGCACCTGATATTAATTCATTAAGATTCCAAATGGCTGGTCTATAGTGTTGTATGATTCGCTCAGGTGGCCATTCATCTTTTCCCCACTTTTGGGTGCTCCGTCCAGCCAGGACTGCATCAATTGACCACTTTTCTCTAATTAGATCATCATATACCTTGATTCCTAACTGATTTCCCTGAACCTGTGGTAGTAAAAAGAACAGTGGTCTAATATACCCTACATAACATATCCCTGACCAGTTTGGAGGTAACCTGCGATAAGCATGTTGGCCATAAAATCAAATAATGCCCTTTCAAATCCCTTGTCCCATTGGCAAAGTGGCCTTCTCAATTTTCATCATCATTTGGTGAGTCAAAATACAGCTTGCTTCCTGAGCCTAACGGTCCTCCAACAATAGTTGCCCCACCATAAGAATCACAATATTTGCATTTCCAAGATCCCACATGAGGTTTCCACCTGCAGTTAAATCCCAGATCTGTTTTCTTAGATCTGGACCAGAACTTATTAAAAAGGGTTCAAGTTCCATTCTGGTGTTGCTACTTCACATGATAGTCACAGAAAACATGTGTCTTATTTGTGGAATTATCTCAGGGGCAGTTTAAAAATAAGTGGTCAAAAAAACTGTCCTTCCCCACTGCTTTACAGCCTTCAAAATCCCTTCAGTAATTATGGTAGGATCACCATACCTAACTACCATTAGTGAGCTTAACATGCGTTTGATTCCATCTGCCTTGATATATAGAACAATCATAAGGAGGGCAGTTGGGGGTCCAACAGTCTAAACTCAAAGATAAATCCAGTCACAAACACTTTTTCCCATGTATATGCCTCCTGTTGTATTTAGACAATAAATGCCTCTTTTATAAGAATGAAGCCACCATGGACTTCCTTCCTAATCCCAAAATCCCATTCCACTATGGACCTCACTCAGGGTGCTGACCCACCATTTAGGTTCGATTGGCCACACATGGCCAGTCTTCAGATCATCCTGGCCCTCTACAGACCCAAGAACTGCTAAGGTTAAAAGTTTTTACTACTTCTCCTGATGCCTGGAGAGGCTACCTAGAAC
>NW_005055298.1:0-512 GCF_000277835.1 Geospiza fortis
CAAGACCATGGTTGAGTGACCACCATGCTGAGATGGTGACCAGCAAGACCATGGCTGAATGACCACCATGTTGACATTATGGCCATAGTTCAGTGACCACCATGTTGACATAGTGACCACCAAGGACGCGGTCAAGCGGTGGTCAGCAAGACCACGGTTGAGTGACCATGATTCAGTGACCATGGCTGAATGACCACCATGTTGACATTATGGCCATAGTTCAGTGACCACCATGTTGACATGGTGACCACCATGTTGACATGGTGACCACCAAGGACGCGGTCAAGTGGTGGTCAGCAAGACCATGGTTGAGTGACCACCACACTGAGATGGTGACCAGCGTTGTTGGGTAGTGGTCAGCAAGCCTGTTGAGTGACCCCCACCCCCAAGTTTGAGTGACCACCACACCCAAACCCAACTGACCACCCCCAAATTTAACTGACCAGCCCCCCTTGGTTTGAGTGACCACTCCCATCCCAAACTGACCACCCCAAACCCAACTGACCCCTTCC
>NW_005055298.1:2511-3512 GCF_000277835.1 Geospiza fortis
GGGGTCACGGGAATTTAAAATTTGGGAGGGGTTTGGGGGGGGTGGGACCGAAAAATGGGGATTTGAGAGGATTTTGGGGGGTTCTGACCCCAAAAATGGGGATTTGGGGGGTTTGGACCCAAAAATTCCGAATTTAGGGGGTTCTGACTGCAAAATTGGGAATTTCGGAGGTTCTCACCCCAAAAATGGGAATTTGGACCCCAAAAAAGGGATTTTGGGGGGCTTAGACCCCCAAAAATGGGAATTTGAGGGGTTTGGACACCAAAAAATGGGAATTTGGGGGGTTCTGGGGGCGTTGAAACCGAAAAATGTTAATTTGAGGGGTTCTGACCCCAAAAATGGGAATTTGGGAGATTTAGACACCAAAAATGGGAATTTGGAAGGTTCTGACCCCAAAATATGAGAATTGGGGGGGGTTTAGACCAAAAAAATGGGAATTTGGGAGGTTCTGAGCCAAAAAATGGGAATTTGGGGGGTTTAGATGCCAAAATATAGGAATTTGAGCAGTTCTGACCCAAAAAATGGGAATTTGGGGGGTTCTGGTGAGGGCTGAAACCGAAAAATGTTAATTTGGGGAATTCTGACCCAAAAAAATGGGAATTTGGGCGGTTCTGACCCCAAAAATGGGAATTTCGAGGGAGCCTGACCGTGTCAATCAAGAATTTGGGGGGGTTTGGGGGGAATTTGGGGATGACCCAAAAAAATGGGAATTTGGGCGGTTCTGACCCAAAAAACGGGAATTTCGAGGGAGCCTGACCCTGTCAATCAAAAATTTGGGGGGGTTTGGGGGGTCCTGATCCCCAAAATCTCAAATTTGGAGAGAGAAAGGGGAACTGGGGGCGGTTGAACCCCAAAATCAGAAATTTGGAGGGGATTTGGGAGCTTCAACCCCAAAAATCCGAAATTTGGGGCAGATTTGGGGGTCCTGACCCCAAAAATCTGAAATTTTGGGGCTTCTGGGGGAATTTTGGGGGTCCTGACCCCAAAAATCCCAAATTCCA
>NW_005055298.1:4143-5007 GCF_000277835.1 Geospiza fortis
CTTCCGATCTGGGGGAATTTGGGGGAATTTGGGATTTTTGGGGGGAATTTGGGGGTTTTTGGGGGGCTCTTCTCAGGCTGGGGGGGCTCCGGAGCTCCAGGCTGTGGGGAGAGAAAAAAGGGGGGGTCAGGGGGACCCCAAAATCGGGGGATTTTCACCCAAAAATTGGGACCCCAAACTGGGGGGGAACTGGGCCCAAACTGGCCCAAACTGGGACCCCAAAATTAGGGGAACTGGGACCCCAATTTGGGGTAACTGGGATCCCAAACTGGGACCCTAAAATCGGGGTAACTGTGACCCAAATTTAGGATAAGTGAGACCCCAAACTGGGACCCCAAAACGGCCCAAATTGGGACCCCAATTTGAGGGTAACTGGCACCCAATTTAGGACAAACTGGGACCCCAAACTGGCCCAAACTGGGACCCTAAAATGGGGGTAACTGGGACTCTGATTTGGGGTAACTGGGATCCCAACCCTAAAATCGGGGTAACTGTGACCCAAATTTAGGATAAGTGAGACCCCAAACTGGGACCCCAAAACGGCCCAAATTGGGACCCCAATTTGAGGGTAACTGGCACCCAATTTAGGACAAACTGGGACCCCAAACTGGCCCAAACTGGGACCCTAAAATGGGGGTAACTGGGACTCTGATTTGGGGTAACTGGGATCCCAAACTGGGAGTCACTGGGACCCAAATGTGGCCCAAACTGGGACCCCAATTTAGGAGAAACTGGGACCCCAAACTGGCCCAAACTGGGACCCCAAAACTGGGGTAACTGGGACCCTAATTTAAGGTGAGACCCCAAACTGGGAGTAACTGGGACCCAATTTCGGATAACTGGGACCCCAAACTGGGACCCAGC
>NW_005055298.1:5309-8282 GCF_000277835.1 Geospiza fortis
ATCGCCCCGAGAGGCGGCGGCGGCGCCAAAATCGAGGTCGGGTTTGGGGCCGGGCCTGGGATTGGGGCAAAATCCGGGAAAAAACGGGCAAAAAATGCGAAAAAACGGGCAAAAAAAGCGAAAATGGGGCAAAACCGGGAAAATGGGGGGAAAAAACCGTCAGAAATGCCGATTTGGGGACAAAAGAGCCCAAAATTGGGCTGAAAATGCCCCAAAATTGGAAAAAATGGCCCCAAAAGGCCCTGAGGGAGCCCGGGGCGAAAGAGACCTCAGAAGAGAAAAGAAATGGAAATAAAGGGGCCAAAAAGGGAAAAAATGGCCAAAAAAGGCACTGAAGTGTACAAGAAATGGATTAGAGTGGCGTAAAAATGGATAAAGTGGCAGAAAAATGGATAAAATGAGCATAAAAATGGATAAAATGGGCATAACAATGGATAAAATGGGCACAAAATGGATTAAAATTGTCCCAAAAATGAAAAAAATCGTCCCAAAACGAGGTTTAAAAGGTCCCCAAAATAATAAAAATAGAAATAAAAGGCAAAAAGTTGATAATAATGATCCCAAAATTGCACTAAAATGCCCCAAAATGGATTTTTAAGGTTAAAATCTGGCATTAAATTCTCCCAAATTAATAAAAATAATACATAAAAGGCATAAAATTACAGGAAGTTGTCCCAAAAAAACCCAAATCTCCTCAAATTTATTTTTTTAAATCAATAAAAAACAGGAAAAATCTGAAAATTTTGAAATTTTTTTAGAAAACTTGGCACCAAATTCTCGGTAAATCTCCCCAAAATTCAGGTTTTAAACCCAAAAAGGGAAAAATTCCTCCAAAACTTTCATTTTTTGTGGTAAAAAGGTTGGACAAAAATCTCAATTTCTCATTTTGGAGGAAATTTGGGTGCAAATTTGGAGGAAAACTCCCCAAAAATTCCAATTTTAGCCCAGAAAAAAAGGATAAAAATCCTCAAAATTCACTTTTTTGGGGGATTTTTTACCAAATTACCAAGATACTCGAAATTTGTCCAATTTATGTTGACTTAAAAATTAAAATACTTTAAAAATAATTTAAAATATTTCAAGACGGAATAAAGTTTGTGGGGTTAAAAGCTGTGATTTTAACTGAAAGTTTGGATTTAAATAAAAACCAATTTAATTAAAAATTAATTTATTCCATTCAAATTCTTAGGAACTAGCTAAACCCAATTAAATCGATTTAAATGAAGTAAAATTAATTGTATTAAAATGAATTGAATTTTACTAAAAAAAGCCAATTCTATTTAAACAAAAACCCTTAATTTTAAAAGCAAACCATTCATATTTTCAGAAATTTAAATTTAAGGGGAAGGTTTGGCCCCAAAAGGAGGAAAAGCATCAAAATTTGGGGCCAGAAATTGAAATTTGGGGTGAAAAATGATGAATTTGGGTTAAAACTCTGGAATTTGGGGCAAAAAGAAGAAATTGGGGGCAGAGGGAGAATTTTGAGGGCCAAAGTCCTGGAATTTGAGGTGAAAAAAAAAATCTGAATTTTGGGTGAAATTCACGAATTTTGGGCCAAAAAATGTGGAATTTGGGGCGAAACTTTGCGATTTGGGTTAAAAAATGGAATTTGGGTCAAAAAAAAGGTGAAATTTGGGTCCAAAAAAGGGAATTTGAGGGAATAACAGGAGAATCTTGGGGTGAAAATGCTGGAATTTGGGAGAGGACCCTGGAATTTGGGTGGAAAAAGGGAAACTTTGGGATCTGAGTCTGGAATTTGGGTGGAAAAAGGGAAACTTTGGGATCTGAGTCTGGAATTTGGGTGGAAAAAGGGAAACTTTGGGATCTGAGTCTGGAATTTGGGTGGAAAAAGGGAAATTTTGGGGTCCCGGGTTGGATTTTTTTGACTCCGCCCCCTCACCTCTGATTGGTGCCACCCACAATGACGTCACCGAGCACGGACCAATGGGGAGCACAGGGTCCTGGAAAGAGGCGTGGCTTCATGAATTGGGGGCGGGGCTTCCTCAGTGACCCCAAAACCTCCCAATTTCACCCCAAAATCCTCAGAGAGCCCCAAACCTCCTGATTTCCCCCAAAATCTCCCAATTTCCCCCAAAATCTCCTGATTTAACCCAAAACTTCCTGGTTTCACCCCAAAATCCCCTAAAGAACCCAAAATCTTTAGGTTTTTCCCCCAAATCCCCTCTGAGACTCTTCAGAACCTTGGGATTTCCCTCAAATCTCCCCAAAATCCCCAAAAAAACTCCCGATTTCTGCAAAACCTCCTGATTCTACCCAAAAACTTCCCTAAACTCCATTTCTCCCCCAAATTCACTCATTTCTCACTTATTTACCCCAAATCCCCTCATTTCTCACCCAAACCCCTCAAATCCTCTCATTTCACCCCAAAATCCCCTCATTTCTCACTCCTTTACCCCAAAATCCTCTCATTTCTCCTCAAACTCTCTCATTTCTCACCCAAACCCCTCAAATCTCCTCATTCCACCCCAAAATCCCCTCATTTCTTCCCCAAATCCCCTCATTTCTCACTCATTAACCCCAAATCCCCTCATTTTTCCCTCAAACTCCTCAAATCGCCTGATTTCACCCCAAATCCCCTCACACCTCCGCCAAATCCCCTCATTTCTCACCCAAACCCCTCAAATCCCCTCATTTGTCCCCAAAATCCCCTCATTTCTCACCCAAGCTCCTCAATTCTTCCAGAAAATCTCCAAATCCCCTCATTTCTCACTCCTTTACCCCAAAATCCTCTCATTTCTCCTCAAATCCCCTCATTTCTCCCCCAAACTCCTCAAATCCCCTCATTTCTCCTCACTTCGCCTCTTTTCACCCCAAACCCCCTCAGACCTTCCCCAAATCCCTCATTTCTCACTCATTCACCCCAAACCCCCTCACGCCTCCCCCAAACCCCTCAAACCCCCGCATTTCACCCCAAACCCCTCAAACCCCCGCATTTCACCCCAAACCCCTCAA
>NW_005055298.1:8981-10541 GCF_000277835.1 Geospiza fortis
GGGGGGAGGGGGGAGAGCGTGAGGGGAAACTGGGGAAAAATCGGGGGAAAATGGGGAAAAAAGGGGAAAAAGGGAAAAAGTACTGTAATGTGAGGGGAAAATGGGGGGAAAAAGAGAAAAAATGGGGGCAAAATGGGGAAAAGGGGGGTTTAGGGTGAGGGGGGAGAGCGTGAGGGGAAAGTGGGGCGAAAATCAGGAAAAAAGGGGAAAATGAGGAAAAATATTGTGGTGTGAGGGGAAAATGAGGAGAAAAGGGAAAAAGTGCGGCAAGGAAAGAAAAAAAGGAGGAAAAAGTGAAAAAATGGGGGGAGAAGAGGAAAAGATGTAGGTTGGGGGAAGGGGGGAGAGCGTGAAAGGAAAATGGGAAAAAAAGGGGGGAAAATGGGGAAAAATGTTGTGGTGTGAGGGGGAAAAAGAGAAAAAATGGGAGAAAAAGGAGAAAAATGGGGGGCGAAGGGAAAAATGGGAGGAAAAAAGGGAAAAATCGGAGGAAAAAAGGGAAAAATGGGAGGAAAAAATGGGGGTTTGGGGTGGTTTGGGTGAGGGGGGAGAGCGTGAGGGGAAAATGGAGGAAAAAAGGGAAAATGGGAAAAAAATCTTGTGGTGTGAGGGGAAAATGGTGAAAGAAAGGGGGAAAATGAAGAAAAAAGGGAAAATTGGAGAAAAAAGATAAATAATGGAGGAAAAAAGGAGAAAAATGGGGTTTGGGTGAGGGGGAGAGCGTGAGGGGAAAATGGGAAAAAAAGGGGGA
This sequence comes from Geospiza fortis, assembly GCF_000277835.1. NCBI lineage: Eukaryota > Metazoa > Chordata > Aves > Passeriformes > Thraupidae > Geospiza > Geospiza fortis. Next base: position 9,733 of record NW_005055298.1, read on the forward strand.
AAATGGAGAAGTGGGGAAAAGATTGGGAAAAAAGGGGGAAATCTTGAAAAAAAGGGGGAAAAAGGAGGGAAAAGGCGGAAAAAAAAGGGAAATGGGAATAAAAGGGGAGAAAGGGAGAAAAAAAGAGGAAAAGTTGGAAAAATGAGAGAAAAAAGAGATAAATTTAGGATAAAAGGGTAGAAGTGAAAATACATGGAAAAGTGGGGGAAAAGAGGGAACAAGTTGGAAAAATGGAGGGAAAAATGGGAAAATTGGGGGAAAAAGGGAAAAGTGGGAAAAAAAAGGGAAAAGTGGGGAAAAAAGGGAAAAGTGGGGAAAAATGTTGTGACAATGAAGAAAAAAGGGGGAAATGGGAAAAAAAGGGGAAATGGGAAAAAAAAGGGAGGGCAAATGGGAATAAATGGAAAAGTGGGGAAAGAAACGGAAAGGGGGGAAAAGGAGAAAAAAAAAAGGAGAAAAAGCGTGAAACGAGGGGGGGAAATTTAGGGAAAAAAAGGGTAAAAAATGGGATAAAAAGTGGTAAAAATGGGGAAAAATTTGGGAAAAGAAGGGAAAAAAGCTGAGCAAGGGGCAGAGGGAGGATTTGGGGTGAACGGCCGTGCTCTCCGTGCTCTCCGCAGTTCCCCGGCGGCAGTGACAATTACCTGGCCATCACCGGCGCCTCCCACCCCTTCCTCAGCGGGGCCGAGGTGAGGGACGGGCGGGGAGACGGGGCAGGGCTGGGCACGTGCCCCGGAAATCCCAAACCGCCCCATTTCCATCCCCAAACCGCCCCATTTCCATCCCCAAACCGCCCATTTCCATCCCCA
>NW_005055298.1:12555-14027 GCF_000277835.1 Geospiza fortis
AAATAATGGGGGATTAACCCTGAAATAATGGGGAATTTAACCCTGAAATAATGGGCATTTTAACCCCAAAATAATGGGGAATTTAACCCTGAAATAATGGGGAATTTAACCCCAAAATGGGATGGGAATAGTCCCTAAAATAGAGGGAAAATTATCCCAATAGGAATAGTCCCTAAAATAGAGGGAAAATTATCCCAAAATTTGGGGATTTAACCCTGAAATAATGGGGAATTTAACCCCAAAATAATGGGGAATTTAACCCCAAAATGTGGGGATTTAACCCTGAAATAATGGGGGATTTAACCCCAAAAATGTGGGGAATTTAACCCCAAAATGGGATGGGAATTGTCCCTAAAATAGGGGGAAAATTATCCCAAAAATGGGGGATTTAACCCTAAAAAATGGGGTGGGAATAATTCCTAAAATGGGGCTGGGAATGATCCTGAAATGGGAGGAAATTGAACCCCAAAAATGGGGGATTTGACCCCAAAATGTGGGGGATTTAAGCCCAAAATGGGGTGGGAATAGTCCCTAAAATAGGGGAATAATTATCCCAAAATGTGGGGATTTAACCCTGAAATAATGGGGATTTTAACCCCAAAATAATGGGGGATTTAACCCCAAAATGTGGGGATTTAACCCCAAAATAATGGGGGATTGAACCCCAAAATGTGGGGATTTAGCCCTGAAATAATGGGGGATTTAACCCCAAAAATGGGGTGGGAATGGTGCCTTAAATACGGTGAAAATTATCTCAAAAATGGGGGATTTAAACCCAAAATGGGGTGGAAATAATCCGTAAAATGGAGGGAAAATGACCCCAAAATGGAGAAGATTTAACCCCAAAAATGAGGAGAAAATATTTCCTAAAATAGGGGAAAATCCCCCCAAAAATCAGAGGTTTAACCCCAAAAATGGGGTGGCAATAATCCCTAAAGTTGGGGCAAAATGACCCCAAAAATGGGAGATTTAACCCCAAAAATGGGCTGGGAACGGTCCTGAAAGTGGGGGTGAAAATAATCCCAAAAATTTCTGGTTTTGAGGGTAATCATTGTGGGTTTGGGGTTAAATAACCAGGATTTTGGGTCAATAATTCCATTTTTTGGTTAAATAATTCTATTTTTGTGTTAAGTAATTTATAATTTTGTGTTCAATAATTTAAATTTTGTATTTTTTAGGAGCTGGAGCCGCCCATGGGGTCTCAGTTCCTCCCTCTAGGGCACCCTCAGCCCCTCAATAATGACATTTTTGGGCGAAATAACCAGGATTTTGGGTCAATAATTCCATTTTTTGGTTAAATAATTTTATTTTTGTGTTAAATAATTTATATTTTTTATTTTTCCCGCAGTTGGAGCCGCCCATGGGGTCTCAGTTCCTCCCCCTAGGGCGCCCTCAGCCCCTCAATAACGGCATTGTTGGGCTAAATAACCAGGATTTTGGGGTCGATAACCAGGATTTTCGTTAAATAATTG
>NW_005055299.1:0-547 GCF_000277835.1 Geospiza fortis
TTTTCATAAAAAGCATGTCTGTGACACATAACAGAGTCTTTTTATCTATACAAGTATTGAATACCCAAAATACAAACACATATTATTAATTTTGGTGCATCCGATTCCCCACGTGGTATGGTAATTAGTTCAAAAGCTATTAAGTATGCGTAGTTTGTTCCTCAAAATGAGTCGGTGGTCCCTTTCATGGGGAGGGGTCTGAAAATGAGGAAATAAATGAAGTCTTCCTCCTTCTGAACTTTCGACATTTCCAATGCAAATATGACAAATGAACTCATTGGTAGAACTCCCATTCCCCATCTTTAATTGGTTTCAGAACAGAGGAGGCCTACAATGGTCTTCTGTTCCTACAAACTATTGATCAGTTTCTATATTCTTCATGAGAAACCCAGCTAAGCAAACATGATGTTGGCAAGCAATCAATTCTTAGTTAACTACTAACTCTGAACATCATCAAGGCCTACCTATTTATTTTTATCAACTCAAGTAAGGCTTGTGTCTATCTAAAACCTGAGCTCCGCTAAAATCCCTAAATTCCTTAAAGTTT
>NW_005055299.1:2212-5158 GCF_000277835.1 Geospiza fortis
AAAAGACGGTCTGAGGTTCCCCTCATATGCCTCACGACCATTCCCAGGACAGACATTGGGACCCTAAAGACCCTAATGGGAAATGTGGCCTGCCGGTGGCGGATAAATGCCAAAAATCCTGAGGCCCCTGAGCAGAATTCTGGCCTGCCCAGTGATTCTTCACAGCTGTGTCTACAGTGACTGCTTCCAGCAGGGCCTGCCAAAGGGCGACGCGGCCTATATGCTTGCACCTGCTTGGCGACAATAGGCCAGGAATTTTCCCACCTCTTGGGCAGATGAACTTGCTGAGGCACCTTTGGTAGCTCCACCATGGAAAATCCTTCATCTGCTCCGCTACCACCGTGAGGGACGGAGATTGAAACCCCCCTAGCCAGGACTGAGACAGAGACCCCCGTCATTCTGATGCAGGGCTACTGGCCTGACTGAAGCAGGATGCCTGCTAAGTGTTGCCTACAGATGTGTTCACTGCACCTAGAGTGCTTTCCCATAGAAAGCAGTCCTGAAGCAATGGCTCCCACTCACTGCTGATACTGACTTATCCTGCTGTGAATATGGACTGTCTGTACCCATCTTCAATACCTTTTTCCCCCTCAGCAATTTCAATCAACTTCTTCTTCTTGATTGTATCTGCTCCCCCTCAGCCATTTCAAGATCTGTTTCCCCCCATCAGCAATGGACTAGAATAGAATCGTGAGTGAACCCGGACTTTGAGATCTTGCCGACATAACCAGGCAAACTCTGTCAGGTGGACTACGAAGACTGCGTCTCTCCATGTTTGCTAGCTATATTCCTTCTCCCTTTCACCCCCTCTTTTCCTCTCCCTAATTCCTTTCAAGCATTTGCTGTGGTCATTCTATAAAGGTGCATTTGTTTTGATTAACACTGTAATCCATTTTCCGTGTTGTCTATTGCACTCCAAGATCGCTTAACGAACCATCACCACCCCCGTTGATATGAGCGGATCGTGACAATAGGTTCTTTCAAGCTGAAACTGGTTCTAGTCCATATAAGCACACTATGTAAGTTTGCAAGTTGCGCACACAATCCCAGTGTTGTGCGGCTTCGTTCTTCACCTTTCAGAAGCTGCCGGTCTCTCTGTCTCCCAGAGGCAAAGAAGCGGCTTCTTCGCGTGCAGAGCATTGTGCCAGTCGTGCAGTGCATTGTGCCAGTAGCAGAGCATTGTGGCGGTCGCGGTGCACTCCAGAGCGTGGCTTCTGCTGAAAGACGCCCGGGAACGGCGCTTAGCTTCGGAGAGATCCATATCTTCGTCTTTAGCGTCTCTTATCGCCTACAACTTAGCAAAAAGCTTTTCCACTATGTCTCGCAAGGAGAAACTGTGCCAGGACAGAAAACATCTCCCATCGTCTTCTAGAGCTTGCACAGAGGTCTGCAGAATGTTTTGCAAGAAGCAAAAGAAAGTTGTCCAAAACACATTCTATTCCAATATTAATGTGAATGGAAAAGGCAGGAGAGTGGTAAGGTACTGTTTTCTATAAGTTTGCAAGCTGCACACACAATCCCAGTGTTGTGCAGCTTCGTTCTTCGCCTTTCAGAAGCTGCCACTCTCTCCATCTCCTGGAGGCGAAGAAGCGGCTTCTTCGCGTGCAGAGCATTGAGCCGCTCACGGTATGGTCCGGAACGCGGCTTCTGCCGAAATACACCCGGGACCGACGCTTAACTTTGGAGAGCTCCATATCTCTGTCGTCTGCGCCTCTTGTCACCAACATCTTAGCAAATAGCTTTTCCACTATGTCTCGCAAGGAGAAACTGTGCCAGGAGAGAAAAGATCCCTGATCGTGTTTAGAAGTTGCATGGAGGTGCAGAGTGTTTAGCAAGAAGCAAAAGAAAGTTGGCCAAAACTCATTCTATTTGAATGTTAATGTGAGTTTAAGAGGCAGGAGATTGATAAGGTACTGTCCTCTATGAGTTTAAAAGCTGTAGCAAGGAGAAACTCTAACAGCACATCAAACTTTTCCTGATTGTGCCCCCGATCTTTCATTTGCTGCACATTCCAGAAACACGCCGCTTTCATAGCTAAGCTGCACTTTATTTTCAAATTGCGGTGCTTCCTGTCCCCTCCTCCCTATTTCAAACAGACACAAGCACATTACTTTCCAGGAAAAAAATCCAGGTAATAGAGCTAGGAAGAATACGCTTTTACCTTGAGAACAAAAACCTATCTAAGAGAAAATAGCCCATTCTTTGAGATCCAATATCACACATCTGTGTGCAGGAGGAAGAGGGCTATCTGCGTGTGTGAATGGGAAGTGTACTTGCCCACAAACCAGAGCCAAGATTTAGTAACCAACATGTAACAAGCGTGGATGTATATAATTTCCTGCTCTTTTTTTAATCTTTTTTCTCCAATGTTAATTTGCTTTTCAAGATTTTCTAGTCATTTGAAAAAATCTTCTGTGTTTATGTGAGCATAGAAATCTCCCTAAAGCTTACTGTATAAAAGCAGGGTAATCTTTTCTACTTGATGATGACTATTTGGAAGATGATATTTTCATCTGCATAAATCAATTTTCTTGTTTTGGAAATATTTTTGTTACTGAAGGTAGTAATTTCAAGATGTATTTTAGAAGGTGTAAAAATTGAGATCCTCATTTGTATCACAGAAATACAAAGAATATCCCTTCAAACCATCCATTCCATCATTTCAATTTTGTATTTTTGAATTTTTGTTTTTCAATAGCTAATTCTCCCATTAAAATCGCCGTTAAATGCACTGTTTTGACACAGTTTTGTTATTTCTCCATTTCTAAGCTTCAAAATTATATTTAAAGAAGAGTGATTTCTTGTAACTACTTGATAGTTTGCAATCAAACATCAAAGTGGAGGGAGGGAGGGAGGGAAGGAAGTGGCAGAAGGAGGGAAGAGAAAGAGAGAAAGAGAGAAAGAGAGAGAGAGAGAAAGAGAGAGAGAAAGAGAGAAAGAGGGAAA
>NW_005055299.1:7278-14008 GCF_000277835.1 Geospiza fortis
GACGCACACAATGAAGTATGCAGGGGATCACTATTAAAATCACAACCAGAACACCTAATACATAGAGACTTATCTTGCAGAGTTGCTTTAGCCAAGGTGCAACACCCCATCTTTGAAACAAGTCATCTATCTAGGACTTGCTATCTTCTTTAATTTGGGTTGTTAAGTCTTTCAATTTTTGTATACTTTTGTGAATGGATTCAGAATGATCTGACAAATTCATGCAACACAATCTTTCAAATTCTTCACAACCGTGTCTTTGTGCCAGTAAAAGAAAATCAATTGCTGCTCTATTTTGAAGGGTAGCATGTCTAACACTATCAACATCGGTTAACATATCACTAATTGCAGAGGATGTGGCATTAGTTTGTTTACTCAGCCAACATCCAACCTGATCTAATTGTTTCAGTGCCACTGCTGAAGTCCATTGGGGTAAAAATATACTTGCGGAAACCCTTCTTGTTGCTTTCCAAGGCATGAAATCACTTCTACAGTTCTCATCATAATGACGAACAGACCTTGTTCTCTTTTGTTTCTTTTTCATGACCTCTTTGGCTGTGGGTGCAATTACAGTGAGCATCCCAATACTACATGGGCCACCTTCGAGGTGTGCTGGAATGCCTTGCCAAGCCCGATCTCCACAAATGAACCAATATCCCTTGGGCAATTGTCTTGGATATTGGTCAGCCTCAGAAAGCACATCCCAACTGCTTGAAGAATTACACCAAAAACTTAAATTTCGGTATGCAAAATAATAAGGAGTAACATTGCATTTTGGAGGGTCACCTTTTCGCCAACTGTTAGAGGTAAAGCTAAAGCAAAAATCCATGGTTAAAGAACCAAGGATTTCCAATTCTTGGGGTTCAGATGCAGCTCTGGAAAGTTTTTTGGCCCAAATGTTCCAATTCAGTGTGGGATCATTCCCATTGTCAATTTGACCTGGCTTACCATTGGATTGCTTTTTGACTAAAGGCAACTCTTTTACTGGCACACCAACCAGACAGGTTGAGAAAGGTTTTTTGGTTCTGAATTGGACAAACATATAGTATCTGAGCCGGCTGCCTTGGCTAAGGTCACCCATACATTCGTTTTTGGTTGTTCCACAGGAAAATCTGCACGACAAAAAACAATTAAAATCCACCAAATCCAACATAAAACTTGTATTTGCTCCATTCTGCTCATGAGCTAAATTTTAGCAAAATCCTCACATATATACCAATTTTTGAAACCTTGATCTTAGCCTTAAAATAAGATTTTCCCTTGAAGATCCAATAAAGGATCTATATCCTAACAAAAGCAAAAAACCCACACTTTCACCAAAAGCCAGCTCTACTAAACAATTATTTGACATACAACTAACACAATTATAAATAACATTCGTTAACACAAAATCAGAGTTTGCAGGTTCCACCGATGCACAAGGAACGTCAGGCGTGACCCGGGATCCTTCCACTTGGCTCACGTCTGCGTACTTGCTTCCTCGGTTCTGGACTTGCCAACACGTTCTGGGGTGCGATATGGTTTGACGTTTTTGGCAGGGACCCACTTAATTCCAGCACTTGTAGAGACAGAAGCATACCCTTTGCCCCAGGTGATTAATCAGAAAGGACCTTCAATTTGACCAGATTCAGGGTTTCTAAGTAAGACAGGAGGATTTTCTTTCAGTTTTGCCTGAGAGCTATTTGAAAAACACCTGAAAATCAGTGGATCTGGTTCTGCAACTGAACTGTTCAAAAAATTAAAAACATACAGAGCTTTGTTCAGTCTCATCTGTGGTGTGACCTCCCCCCCTCTCTGTTGTTCTAGAATGCGTTTTAATGTTTGATATGTCCTCTCAATGATTGCTTGGTGTGGGAGAGTGAGGAATACCAAAGATGCGACAAACACACCATTCTTTTAAAAATGTGGCCAACTTTTGAGATATATATGCAGGACCATTGTTAGTTTTTACTTTTTGGGGCACACCCAATGAAGCAAAAGCTTGCAAAAAATGATGGCAGGCATGACTGCCTGTTTCACCTGTGTGAAGAGAAGCAAAAATTGCGCCAGAGAACGTGTCCACTGAAACATGAATATTTTTGAATTTGCCAAAAGAAGGGTATTTAGTGACATCTGTTTGCCATAACTGCAGACTTTGCAAACCTCGTGGGTTGACTGCTCCTGTAGAAACAGGAGGCTGCACAAGCTGACAGTCAGGGCAAGCACTGATGATTGCCTTAGCTTGATTTTTGGAAATTTGAAACATTCGCACAAGTGCCTGTGCGTTTTGGTGAAAAAAGGCATGACTCAATTTTGCTTGTTCAAAAATGTTTGGCAAAGTGTTTGAAATAACCATTGTCAGTTTGTCCGCTCTCACGTTTCCTTCCACTAAAAATCCAGGAAGCTAAGAATGAGCCCTGATGTGAGAAACAAAATATAGGTTAGTTCTATATTGCAAAGTTGTATAAGGACATGAAAGCCAAATGTATAAAGTATCATTACTAACATCCTTCAAAATTGAGCCCTCTATTCTCTTAATCACATTAGCAACATAAGCAGAATCAGTGATTAAATTGAAAGGTTGTGGAAAGAGCTGAAAAGCCCGAACCAGAGCAGCAAAGTCAACAAATTGAGGATACCCCTCTACCAATTGAATGTCTGATTCCAAAGCATTAGTTTCTTATTTTAACCAAGTTACAGCTGATTTGTGGCTTTTGCCAGAACCATCAGTGAAAAGGGTTATTGCATTTAAAGGTTCTTCACTCAATTTAGGTTTCTCTCTAAAACTCAATTTTGCTTGTAATAATTTGTGAGCTGGGTAATGAATGGAACACACACCTGGGAAGTTCAACAATCCATACTGCAAATCATCAGAATTTTGCATTGCCCAATTAAGGTAATCTTTTTTCAATGGCAAATAGATAACTGCAAATTCCTGGCCGACTAAAGTTAAAAGTCTGGTTCTAGCCTTAATTACAATTTGTGCAATCATTTCTAAAACTGTGAAAATTGTCTTTGGAAACCTGTAGGGAAGAAAAATCCATTCTATTATCCAGAAAGGATCTGTTTCAGAAGGGTCCCACTGGAAAATGAGGCCACAGAGTTGCATCTTTTCTCCTAAAATTGTAAAAAAGAAAGGCTTGTCCGGAACACAGCGATGAGCTTGTCTTCTTTGAAGAGCTGATGTCGCAGCCTTGGGTTTCTGTTGTAGAAATGTCAAATCCAGAATCTTGGATTTCAGTCACAATACCAGTACAGGTTGGCTCCATCTCTGTCTTCAGTGGAGCTGCGGTGAGCAAGTCGTCCATAGTGTAGAATCTTGAATCTTGGAAACTTCTGCCGAACTGAAAACAAAACTTGTACAACAAGACATTAACAAAACATATACATCATGATAACCATGATCTTATGTCAGATTGAAAGCTGTCTTAGTTGGAATGTTTTCACATGACAATTCCTTTTTAAAAATGACTTGGTTTTGCCATAGGCAAAGCAACAAGTTTGTTCATCAGAGTCTAACAGCACAGTACTAACAGAGTTTTTCCCATTGTAATTCCCATAAAAGATACTGTGAATTGGTTAAAATCAGGGAAGCCACATTTCGACAATCTGCAGGAACCAAATTGTATGAATTAAAAACACATTTCAACACATTATCAAAATAAGGCAAAGAAAAACCACTGTCTTTCAATGTTTGATGTAATTCTTTTATATCATGATAAGTGAGACTTTCATATCTGGGGCTAGCATTGTGACGACCATATCTTACAGGTAAAGCAAGAAGTTGTTGAGATTCAAAGTCTTTTTCTAAATTTTGATTAATATTGGACCAATTAGGTAAAATCAATGGAGGCTCTGAGATACCTTTCTTCCATGCCTTTTCTGACTTGGAAGAACAGGCAGTTTCAGTGAGATTTTTTTATTTTGGAACTTCTGCCAACTTTAAAGTTCTTGGCAGAGGTGTTGTTATAACAACTAACTTTCCCGGGATCCCTGCCAGTAGGGGTGGGAGAAAATGGCTCTGATGTCTGGGCCGGGCTACCACTGGCGGGACAAGCCCCCTCAGGATCCCTACCAAGAGAGGACAGAGGAATTGCCGCCCAAGAATTTTGGCAGCGAGCCCGGATCTGAGTCATTCTCAGTATTCTCAGTTAGAATTATTATTAGATTTAGACAAAGTAGACTGTTTTCGAGCTTTAAATCCTGATTTTGTTTTTGTGACACCTTCTAAAGCATTTTTACAAGTTATACATCGCATTTCTGACTGGGGAGACTCAGTAGTAAAATTGTCAACGTCAAGCTGTGAGCCTAAAAGACCAATTTTTCTTTCCGTGGAAGTAGAAACAGACTTTAAAATTCTAATGTTATCCGTTTGATTTTGTACAGAAGCTTTTTTAAATTCTCTTGCTTTAACCTCAATCCTTCCCCTGGACCGAGCAATTTTAATTTCACCAGGCTCTGGACCACCGCCCGCTGCCTCTGTGTTCCTCGCTGCTCTGTCCTCTGAAGGCAAACCCACATTCACAGCTACATTAGCCTCTGTATCAGAGGGCTGTCAAACCGCAGAAAAAACAGGGAGAGAATCAGAACAATTCACCAAAAAAGGATTCTTAGAATTGCAAAACAACCTGCCCTCTTGAATCACAATCGAGGACGTATCTCTTAAAGGAAGGGAAGCAGAGGCAAGTTCACGCCCAGCCCCCCGAACAGACAAATCAGATCCTAAACTCATTTCAGCTGTTTCTGCCTGTGCAACTTCAGAACACACAATTTTCTCATCACAAAATCTTTGTAAACTTTCATTTCCCCCACTAGCACAGTGTACACCCTCCCCCGAACACATTTCAATATTAATCACATTCCCGGAACGCAACGGAAACTGCGAGCCCCCCTCCTGACACGGCAGAAGTTCTTTCCTTCGCGGCGGAATTTTCGGGACCCGGCCAGCAGCAACATGCACCTGGGGGAGCCTGGAAGAAACAGGAGACACAACCCGTGCTAAAAGCTTATCTGGTTCACAGCTTACAGGAAACACGAAACAGTCACATTTATCTGGAGGGCTACCGATCTCAGTAGAAGAAGACAAAACCTCAGAAGAACCCAAAACTCCCACTGAAGGTGATGCTGCTTCGGTATCGCTTGGTTTTAAAGACTCGGAGCAAGCTCTTTTGTTTTGCTGCTCGGAAAGTCCTGTGTTACCATCAGCTTGTTTAAAGCTTTCTAATATAGCTCGAGAAACAGGAATAAGTCTATGTAACATTTCTTCCTTTTTGAGAGACAATAAATTATAAATCCTCCAATTTATTTGATCCCAAAATTCAAAGATAAAAGCAGTCTGCAAATCAATATTCTGAGTGTTCGCTTTTACCCAGACTAATAAGTCTTTCAGTTCAGTTTTTGATATATCAGAGTGTCCTTTTTCTTGTAGTGTCCTGTCTAATCGATTAAAGACATCCCATTCCAATTTAGACAACTGATGTCCCATTTTTTGTAGCCCAAGAGCCCCTAATAAAAAGTTACTTACAAGCACAAGCCGCAGCAGTAGACGAGGGGATGATATAACTCCTTTTCTAACACCTCAGGCCTCTGATGCCGGACTGTAGAAGATGTTTCCTTTTTTATCTCTGTCTAACCTTTGTTCCTCACACGAGGTGACCATCTGCGCCGGCTAGTTATATACAGACACGAACGGGACGGAACTTGCTTTGGAATGTGTCATTAGCTGTTTTATTTTTCAGAATCTATTTCACACATAGCTTTATCTATGGAAGATCCTGACAGCTAGCAATCCAGGCGGCAAGCCAAAGAAACTTAATGTTACAACATACCAAATACCCGTGTTAGCCAATTACACAGAGCAAAAGCATATTGACAGACAGTTTAACCAATCAACATAAACACACATAGCTTGAGTTAAAACAATACTTGCTTGTTCATTTATAAGAAGTCAATGCATAAAAGTCTATTCATAGAATCTAACCTTGCTATGGATACTTTCTGCAACTTAGAAAGCTATTCCGAAACATTAACATATGTCTATTGTTCTATTCCTCATGTCTTCCTGCAGCTAACAAGATGCATCAGCAATATTAATAATTCTGTCATAACTGAGGCCTGTCTGTTTTCCCACAAACCCGAAACCCTCTAACTTTATGGATTCCTACATCCTGGCAGGGAATTTCTTCCCAAAATCCAAAGGAAACATATACTCTTGAGGTTTTAAAGGCACCCACACTTTTCCTATCCCTCCACGCCCTTGTGTAGCTCATCTGCCTCCTTCAAGTAGGCTGTCTTCAGCTTCTGGAGTGCTGCTCTAACAGTTTGCCCAGAGTCTGCTCTTCTCCAGGCTGAGAAAACGCCGGCAGGACTCTGGCTTGATGACAGACTCCATGTGCTGCACTGAGGGCTCAGACCATTATTCCTCTTGGAATTGTTGGAGGATGCTCAGCCACTGTTGACTGTTCTTCACTGTGGTACAGGTAGGAAATAGCTGATTGTTTTAATAAAGACAAGCTTGAAATGATAAGAGTTAAATTTTAAAGCAAAATTAATTGGAGAAAGATTCCTAAAGCTGTGGCCAGTTCCCCCAGCCCATCTATTGATTGTAAATTACATTCCTTGCAGATGTTATGATACATGAACCAAAGCCAAGTGATGGATATTTCTTCCTGCTTCCTGGAATATGTTTTAAAACAATCCCCCAAACATTAAGAACAAGATATTGCATCATGAAGGAATGAAGTGCTTTGGT
>NW_005055300.1:0-4475 GCF_000277835.1 Geospiza fortis
ACTACACACCTGGACCTGGCTTTTGTCTAGCTCTGCAAATGGAAAACAACAGCAATGCATGTGAAGAGATAGAAAGGAAATTTGGTCATCTTTGCCTCGGGCAAAATAAACTGTATAAAACCTCGCTGCAAGAGGCAGCATTTGTGAACCGAGGGGGAGACTCTGACACTCTGGAGGTCAGATCCAGGTTCACCCGGTGTCGACTGTATCTTTGGCTGTGGTGGTTTCGAAGACCAAACTTCGGTCTCGCAGACAAATTAATAAATCTTTGCTAAATTTTTGATAATTTTGGCTCATGATTTGATCATTTATAACAGGGTGGCCGCGAACCAGGCAGCCGGGACCAGGGCAGACAAATTCACCAGCAGGGCTGGGGCTGAGGTGTGGGTGTGTCCCGATCTGACCCAGCGGTACAGATGGGGGGGGTTGATTTTTAGGTGCAAAAATAACCAACAAAGGCACAGAGGATTTACAGCAACAAAATCAGATACAGTTTTATTGAAAATTCACAACAGAAAAGTGCTGGTGAAGGGGGAACCGGAGAAAAAATGAAAAGACAAGGAAAAGAGGGAGGAAAAAGGGGAATATAGGTTATAGCTACCGAAACTGTGGTGTTGCTTTTGCGGTCCAGTCGTCGAGAGCTCAGCAGGGTTACCAGGTCCGGGGAGATCTCGAAGTATGGCAAAAACTGGGACCCTAGTTATACCATTTTTTGTTGGGGGAAGGGAAGCGGTTTCACAACTGAAACAATGGTTCAGAAAGGGGGGGGAAAGTACAGAACATGGGGTACACACAGGTACACAGAGTCCGAGTCTGAGTAACCAGCAGGAACCATTTGTTTTAATGCTTCAGTGCTCGCACCTTTGCTTCTGGGCAGCCTTCAACCCTCCCAACAGCACAGCTCCCCTGAGCTGGGGGGGGGTGTTCAGTCCCAGTCTTTGGAAGAAAGTACAAGGGGGTCTTGTGGCACAGGGGCTTCTTGTCTTGATCCCTCGATGAAGAAGCCCGCATTTCTGCTTGTCTGTCACGATGGTTGAAAGACAGGCAAGAGGGATCTTTTTATTGGAAAGGGGCCATTTCCACAGTTCAAAGCCAGTTAGGCCGGGAGGCGGGGAAGTCCAGATCCATTGTTCTAAATCAGGGTGGAATGTCCATCAAATTCAGCGTAGCGTATGACAGATAACTACCTATGGGGACAGGTAGTTAAGAGACAACACCCCTTTCCCCCCCTGTACTGGTTCAGTTTTAAGCTGTTCGGGGGTCTTCAATCGTGAGGCAGGAAAAATGCAGGATTTCGGACAGACTCTCACAGGGTGAGGGCCAGCAGAGCTGCTGCGAGCAGCACGCCCGCACTTGGGACGAGAACCAGGGGGGTTGAAGCAAGCAGCGAGCTGGGACCTGGGACAGGCAGCTAGACTGTGAACGGCAGGGGTGCAAGTGGGAATGGAGGGGGCAAGACCTGAAAAGGATCCCACTCTTTTTCTTTTTTTCCCCTCTTGTTCCCCACCATTTTCTTTCTCCTTTTTCTTTTCTTGTTTTGTCTCAGGGGTTTCTGATACTTTAAAGATTTTTATTCTCCTAAAATCTCCTGTCCAACATGTGGCATATTCTCTTTCTTCTGGATTAAACGGTTCCTTTGAATTTACAAATACATTTAGAGCCTGACAAATCCAGTTTTCAAAAGAGCCGTATCTAGACCAATAAATGTGGTCAGATCTTATTTCCTTTTCTGCCCATTCTATCATGAAAAATTGTATCATCTTTACCTTGCCCTTTCTTCTTGTACAAGGGTTTTTATCCCAGTTAGCTAACATAACTCCCAGAGGGGTATTATCTTGGGGTATTTCCGTTGGTAATTATTTTCTCCCTTTTTTTCTTTCCTGTATTCAACTTATTGGTTTTTTGTCCCATTTTTCGAGATCTTATCTATTTGTCCCCTGCCTCTGTTTTACACTTTCTCTAACAACCTAAATACCACTTTCTTCCAACTACACACCCACACAAAATTTTAAAATCCCTTTTTTCTCACAAAACTATTCAATAAAATACACCTCCCTCCAAGGAGATATAGTGAATTTTAAAATAAACAATGTACATTACATATGCTTTCATTCATCTACATTCACTCACTTTTATTTCTCATTCACCTTCACACATTCTTTCACATCCTTAGAAAAGGAAGCGGATCCCTGTCACCAGAGAATCGCTGGTCTGTGTGGCCCCCCCTTGCCTTGGGGTTGGCCTCCAGGTTTCAATATCTCTGGGCCTCCGGGGAGGGCCCAGAATCTGGTCACCTCTGGTGCCCGTTCACCTATGAGGCTGATTGTGGGTCACTTACACCTTTTTTACCACAACCCCCACCGGCTCGGGGGAACAATGGGCTATTTGAGGGGTCACATACACCTCCTGCCACAGTCCCACCCGCCCAGGAAGCTGAGGCTGATTTTGTGTGTGTCTCACTCTCACACACAACAAGAAAACAATAAGGTACCTTTTACTTTCAAATCACCTGTTACAATTGTAGGTGTTACTGGCCAGTCCCAGTGCTCTTGGATATCCCCTCAATCCAGCTGTGTTGTCCAACCCCAGATATTCTTGGGCATAACCTCAATCCAGTAGAATTTTGCTTAACCCTGGATGTTCTTGGATTATTAATCCCTCAACCCAGCAGGTTTTAATTCTGGATGCTCTCAGACACTCTTATCCCTCAACCCAGCAGAGTTTTTTGGGGCCCCTTCCACACTTTTTTATTTTTCCCAGTGGATTATGTCAGGAAAACTCTCAGCTTCCTCTCTCCAAGGGGTGCCACCCCTTCCCTGAGATCCAGTCCCAGTTTCCCCAGGGGAGGTACTCTCACTCTTTTTTATCACTCATTTCATCTCTTTACTGGCCGCTTTTCTCGTGAAAAGATGAAAACACAGCATGGGAGACACCGCACTCACATAGCAGGTCTGGGATAACCAGCCCACCTCTCATTCACACACATTCATCTCCCCCCTTATCCTCCCCATCCAAACAAGTACATACCTATCCTTTGTCCTTGGGTCTTTGTTCTTAGTGTACACTTTAGTCTTAGGGGCCAATTATCGGGGTTTTAGGGAATCCTTTCCCTATTCTTTGTTTTATTGCCTCCTTTTGTCCATCGATAGTAACCTGCATCTGTCGGTCACACAAGAGGAAACAGAGAAAGGCTGCCTAATTGGGCAGGGCGTGCCTTCCTCACCCTGACTCCCCTAAGGCACCAGCAGCAAGGTGTTAGGAACCATCCTTTGCTACCATAATTGTGAAAAATGCCAATCACTTATTTTTAACATTTTAAAAGTTTAATAGAAATAAAATGGTTATAAAAATAGTAATAAAATTAGAGTAATAAAAATTTGGCCAATTAGGATTAGGACAATACAAGACAATAGAAACAAAGAGTTATGGACAGTCCGTGTACCTTTTTCTGGGCAAACTAAGCCTGAAAAAGGACCCCTGTTAACAGAGGATTAACCCTTAAAAGCAATAGCCTGTTGCATATTCATACATCTCATACATTGTAGTGGTCTCCGCAGACATGAGCAGAGCCCCCTGGAGAATTGAATAATAGGAATGCTGAGACAGCAATTTTAGTTCCTGACTCCTTGACCCCCGCCCTAAAGCCTATCCCTGTAACCCTATAGGCTAAGTTACTTTAACCCTTACTATTGGTCAAATTTGGATCCCTCTGAACCCCATAAAAGGGGCATATCTTCGCCCATTCCTCAGAAGAAGAGCTGACCCGGGACCCCTTCGCAGAATCTCCCCAATAAAGCCACTGCTGCGGAACACCCGAGCCTCTCCTTCTCCTCTCTCCATCTGCTGCTGCCTCTGCCCAGGCTCACCCCTGCCTAGCAAGCAGAGCTGAAACCCTGAGAGCTTGCAATCACAAAAAGAGCTGATAATTACCATTGCTTGCTGGCAGGTAGCCCTGCGGCATCGGCCTGAGCGAAGCTGGCATCTCGGGCACCCGGTCCTCCTGGGGACTGGGCTCCCGATAATAATAAGGCCATATCAGAGGCTTTTATTATTAATACATGATGCATAAATTCCATTCAAACAAAGGATTCTGTCTGGTCAGTGTCAACTTCTTCCTCTTAATCCTAACAGCGTCTTCAGCTGAGAGAGGCAGGAAGAAGTTAGTTTCTTCTGATAAGGGAGTGGTAAATTCTTTTTCTCTGAAAGATTTAGGTATCCTGTGGCTGCTATCTCGATGCAAGTACCTCATTCCTCTCTTTAAAAAAATATCCCACATACATAGTTTCGATTTTAACTACGAAAACTACATTTTAACTACAAAACTACATTTACCATACTATGAAAACGTTAATACAGCACTACTAATCAATACATCATAATACATATAGCAAATATCTGCGTAGAGCCATATAATATGCACTTTTCACACTAGCAGTGGCAGGACTCACTTCAGCCCCCCCCATAGCGGCTGGTTT
>NW_005055300.1:4662-9416 GCF_000277835.1 Geospiza fortis
CCCGCCTCCTGCCAACTTGTAGGAAGTGGGGGCCCCTTCCCCTCTACCTTCTAACCTGTAGGAAGTGGGGGCTTCTGCCCCACCTCCCACCAAGGAGCATGCCAGACGCCCCCTGGCCACTCCGTGCCCAGGAGTCTCCAGGTGAACTACCCATTTAAAACCCGTGCCATGTTAAACACAAAAGAAAATTTTGAATTGTAATTTGCTTTTCTTCACTAATAACCAATCTCAGCAGGTGGCAAACATACACACACACATGCATGCCCTGCCTCCCCCCCAGCCAATCTGGGGCAGGTTGGAAAAGAGGCAACAGGAAAAAAATTTGAGAAACTACTCTAAAAGCAAATTATTCCACCGCTACGCCATGTTTTTCTGGGATTGCTAGCAATTACTGACTTGGAATTTCTATGAACTGAACACCGCTGGAACTAGGAGTGGAAGGGATATTTGTTCTTTTCTATATTTCTTATATCTTTCTCCCTTTCTCTTTCTTCTTCTAATTCCCTCTTCTTTAAGTTTAAGTAACTTGAATACAGATGGGCTTGGAGATCATTAAGTTGAATAGGCTAAGTTAATGCTCTTTGGAAAGTTTCATGTTGGTCGAATGTTGCTGTAAGCTTTTGCCTAAGTTCTCTGATTTTCTAAATTTTGCCAGTAAATTTTTGTTGTTTTGACCTCTTGAGAATATCTTGTCAGTATTTCTCCCGTGTGTCTAACTCAGGGTATATAAATAAAAATGTAAGCACTTTTAGGGTGCTCATTGAGTGAGTTCTGGGGCCTTACAATGTCTCCCAGCTTGAGAGAGAGAATATGCTCCACAAGGTAATCTGTGGTTTTACCTGCATGAACATGGAGAAGACATGAGGAAGTGGGATGGAAAACCCAGCCCTGCCCTAGCAGCACAGGTGCATGAGTTGAGAGAAGGAGTGACTACCGCAGCAAACTCTTTAAGGATAAATGCCACACCAATTTTCAGTGGGAAAGCCCTCAGGCAGAATAGGTCTGATGTTGCCTCTGATCCTCTTGAAGGGACCTCCAGTTCATATTTACAAGGAGTGAGCAATGAGTAACATGACCAGACCTAGAGGGGCCCTGCGTCTGGCCAGGTGGAGGAAAGGAATAATCAAATTTATTGGACTGTGTTGATGCCTTAAGTTTTAGCTTTCATATTTTCCAGATTCAGTACTGCATTATTATATAACTCTGAACTTCATATAGAGTGTTAGCAAGTTCTCTTCACAGTTAAGTTAGACAAAACAATCCTTTTCCAGCCTGAGAACCAAGGACACCAGACACCGTTGCAGCTTCAGGCCCAAAAAGTATAAACAACAGCAAACTGGGGGAGCAACTGGGAAAATGTGACTTCATAACCTGAAGCTGTAATTGGACAATTAACCTCGATATGCAAATGGACCAAAACTTATAAAAGTGTGAAAACGTGTATCCCATCGTCCATCTTGGGTGTAGCCTTGTCCGGGCTCTTGTACTGCCCAAGGTGTATCTTTTGAAGGCCTTTTAATAAATACCTATTTTATTCCTTTAACACTGTCTAGCCTCTGTTCTAGGTAGCTTCTCAAGGCATCAGAGTGGATCTGATGCCCTGGAATATTAGATCCACAAGAGTATAAGACTTTAGTTGACAGCAGCGCACAATGTACCCTGATGCCATCAAGATATGTAGGGGAAGAACCCATCTCTATTTCTGGGGCGATGGGGATCCCAACAGGTGGCTGTACTGAAAGCTGAAGTGAACCTGACTGGGAATGAGTGGCAGAAACACCCCATTGTTATCACCCTGGTTTTTTAAGATTTTCTAGGCCTTCTGATATTGACATTCTTGTGGTGAACTTTCTCAGACACTTTCTGTTAATATCTGATTGTTTTGTCTTCTTTTATGGAGGAGGAGAAAGTTGATGGACTTTTGGTTTGACCAGTGTCATTGGAGAGGTGTCACTATCACCCTCCAATCCGCTGTCACTTTTGGAAAACTATAAATGTTGGAGTCAGGAAAATAAACTTCCTCTTTCTTCCTTCGCCTGGAGAACAGTGGTGTGCTTGCATTCTTGCGTGTCCGATAGTGACACATTGTGACTGGCCCAGAGGCCCTGTGGATCCTTGACATAGATTACCTCAGGAGAGGGTGTTCCAAAGACTCAAAAGGGCATCATTGGGCTTTTGGGATAGCTGCTGTGGAGATGGAGGAAATTAGACAACTGAATATCTTTCCGGTCTCTTAGAGGACCCTTCTGCTGTGGGACTGCTGAGGATTGAAGAAAAACAGGTACCAACTGCTACCACAACAGTGCACCATCGACAATATCGCACCAACCAGGACTTGGTGATCCCCATCCATGAGATGATTCCTGAACGGGAGAGCCAGGGAGTGGTCAGCAAGACTCGCTCACCCTTCAGTAGTCCTGTATGGACTGTGTGTAAGCCCAATGGAGAATGATGACTGACAGTGGACTATCACAGCCTGAATGAAGTTGCACTACCACTGAGTGCTGCTGTACTGGACATGCTGGAGCTTCAGTATGAACTGAAGTCCAAGGCAGCAAAGTGATGCCACCATTGACAATGGTAATGCATTTTTCTCCATTTCTTTAGCAGCAGAGTGCAGGCCACAGTTTGCTTTCACCTGGAGAGGTGTGCAGTACATGTGGAACCAAGTGCCCCAGGGAGGGAAACACAGCCCCACTATTTGCCCAGAACTGATCTAGACTGCACTGGAAAATGGTGAGGCTCTAGAACACTTGCAATACATTGATGACATCATCATGTGGGGAACACAGCAGAGGAAGTTTTTGAGAAAGTGGAGAAGATAATCCAGATCCTTCCGAAGGCCAGTTCTACCATAAAATAAAGTGTGGTTAAGGGACTTGAACAGGAAATTCCATTTTTTAGGAGTAAAATGGCAAGATGGATGTTGTCAGATTTCAATGCATGAGGTTTACAAAATAGTAGCTATGTCCCCAGCGAGAGGAATGACGGATTTGTCTTTACAAACAAGCTGTGGGTCTGCTGGTAGATAAAACTAGCACCGAGAGAAAAAAAAACAATGGGAAGGATTCCACTGATGGATGAATGGAAAACGATATTTGCTTTTACAAATAAACTGTAGGTTTGCTGATAGATGAAATTGGACATTGAAAGATGAAAGAAACAATGGGGAAAACCCCTAAATTCCATAAGAATTAAAAATTAAAAGGGAGGGTTATACATTAGAGGGAAATCTTCGGTATCAGGCATATCGGGAAGTCTGTACCTCTCAAGTACCTCAGCCGATGGGGAAAGAGAGAAGGGAAATGCGTCAGGGAAATTAGGATAAAAAGGAGGCTGCATCCTCCAAAAATTTGAGACGCCCCAAGGGAATGCCCCATGGCCTCTCCCTTTATTTGAATAAAGTAAAAGGACTCCTCTGTCACCTTTTTGGACATAAACTGTGGTAATCACATATCGTCTGAACAGAGAGAGACATAGCTCTCCCAGGATTTTCCTGGGAAGCTGTGAGAAAGCTCAGAGAAAAGAATGAGAAACAATTCTTATCTTCACTTGCTGCACCTGTTGTTATGCACATGTGCAATGTGTTATGGAGATTTGTTTACCAAAGGGTGATTTCTTAATTGGCCACTGGTGATGGTGTTTGGTTTTGATTGACCAATCTGGTCAAAGCTGTATCAGACTGTCTGCAAGGGTGATGGGGTTTTTTTTTATTAGTATAATATAGTATAGTACAAAAAGCAATTGATCAGCCTTCTGAAATCATGGAGTCAATGCTAATTATTCCCCGTTTGGGGGCTCACTGGTACGATAAGTGGTGAACCCGGACACTGGATGCAGCGTAGGCTGAAGAAACAGGACCCTAATGGATCTGGCTGAATTTGCAGCCAAGGCTGAACACAGGAGGGTCTGGTGAACCCTCACAGAAATCGCGTCCGGCAACTCTTCGTGGAGTCGCGGGATGGGAGACGCCATCAGACTCTTGCTGGGACCCACGGAACCCTGCGCAGCCCGCTCATAACTGGACACCTTTTGCTTCCTTGGAAAGGTAACACTGACTTTTCCCTGCGTCTTCCTGGAGAAGATTTCTCTCTCGGGACTGCGTTTTGGCCCCGTAGCCTAGAGGCTGGGGCAGGGAACATATCTCCCAACAATAGCACTGCCTGTGACCTGGGGTGGGTTTGCAGTTGGGAAGAGATGCCTGCAGAATTGGGTGTCCGATTTTAGATGTTAGAAGAGGACGCCCTTGAGGTGTGGAAATTTCTGATTCATCATCACAGACTCCCTGTGTCAGAAGAGGCTCTCTACAGGTTTTTCAGTTGGGCAAAAGTTCATGGTTTCCCCTTGAATGTGGAATCCACCCTGGATCCGCAGGCCTGGGACTCACTGGGTCTCTATCTTTTGGGGAAACTCAGGCGAGGTGCGAGAATACCTCGACTACTACCGATCTGGTCAGTGCTCTCCAGAGTAGTACGGGGCCGGACCCCATTGGAAAGTGATTCCACCTTGGTGGGCATGTCCGACTTGGACATGGAGGAGAGCCTGGCCCCGGGTGGGTTGCCATCAGCCTCTCTCCCGCCCCCCCGCCACGGCCAGCTGATCCTTTCACAGACAGCCAACGCTGGCTCCTTCCTGGCATTGCCCGCAGCACTCAGAGCAGCTCTCCCGTCTTCCCGGTGCATGCGCAGGAACGACCGAAGCTTGCAGCGGCTCCACTTTCTTGGTGAGCAATTCTCCAAACGGAGCCGTGGTCA
>NW_005055300.1:10510-13958 GCF_000277835.1 Geospiza fortis
TTGAGGTTTATCAGCTGTTGCAGACTCTGGGATGGCAGTCAGTGCTATAGTGACTGATAGTTGTATAATGTCACATGTGTTATTGATTATGTGCATTATCTGATTGATTTCTAATAGTTGTTAGTAACCGTCTTCAGCAGTTCTCTGTTTCAGGACCAAGAAGGACATTCAGGGATGTCAAAGATCAACATCTCCAACTAATGGACCTTCTCCTGAAACTCAGCTGTTTGGACTTTGAAACAATGATCATTCTTTGCATTGTTGTTTGGTTTTCTTATATTGTAAACCTTGTTCTAATTATATGATCGAAATAGATATTCTACAGGTAAAGAATCTCCCTGATCATTCTAAGTCAGCATCTGATTGAGGTTTTGATTGACAACCGGCAAATTGCTAAGGGAACCTCTTGAGCTGTGTTTGTTCTCCTTTCTATAAAGGGCCCTACAGAGGACTACAAACACCGCCTTTTTTCTTTAAACACAAAAGGGTGAATTGTTGCCGCAGCTTTCTCCAGAGAGAGCAGCAGGCACAACTTTCCCAGGCATTGTGCTGGGAAAGGCTGTGAGAAAGCTCAGAGAAAAGAATGAGAAACAATTCTTATCTTCACTTGCTGCACCTGTTGTTATGCACATGTGCAATGTGTTATGGAGATTGTTTACCAAAGGGTGATTTCTTAATTGGCCACTGGTGATGGTGTTTGGATTTGATTGACCAATCTGGTCAAAGCTGTATTAGATTGTCTGCAATGGCGATGGGTTTTTCTATGGTATGGTATGGTATGGTATGGTATGGTATGGTATGGTATGGTATGGTATGGTATAATAAAGAGATTGATCAGCCTTCTGGAATCATGGAGTCAATGCCAATTATTACCCATTCAGGAGCTCGCTGCTACAATACTTTTTATTCTCTAAAATGTTTCATATGCATCAAGTTTTGGAATAGATCTGAGCATATTCATTTCCCTGCTCCGCCAAGCCCCGCTTTGCCTTATAATTAGCTTAGCAGTCATTCTGTGCTTGCGCAGTGCTCTCTGGTGGTCTTTCGGTGGTCACAAGAGGAAGGGCAAATGAGTCTTCATCAATGTGAACTCTTCACCTTTCCTTGGCTGCGCATGCCCTCTAGTCTCTCGGTCGCAGTTCAAACCACAAGGCTGGTTGAAGACAGTTTAGGGTCCGAGGAGCTTCTCTTATCTTCAACAGCTCTGCAGGCCTTGCATTCCGTCCACCTTGTTTAGGGTAAGAAGCTCTCCTTATCAGGATATCCTTGCATTCCTTTTGTGAGAAACAACTGCTCACTTTTTAAAATTTTATTAAACTTTAACAAAAAATGACAACAAATTTTTCCTTATTCAGATAAGGAAAAATTACAGCACTGGGAGCCCCCCCCGTGACTACCAGTCCTGTGTTTCCTCTACAAAATGGATGCTCTGCCTTTTATATCCTTAGCCCCTCCAGAAGTTTTGTCAGTCAACTCTTTCTCTGCCGCTCATTGGTGGAGATTACTTTTTACATCTTGATTGGAGGTCAGATGTTGTTATGCTGTGCCTCCTGGTAATAAGCCAGCCTCCTCTAAATGTCTTGACTACTAAGGCTATTACAAGGCAGAGAGGGAAAGATTGGCTTTTTTGCAAATATTAAAATGAATATTATATGCGTTATGTTAGAAAGTTATGCTGTATTAATTTTTTTAAAGTAGTGTGTTAAATATAGTTTTAGGTTATGTAATATATGTTATGAAATAATTCATGCTTATAGAGAGAATGTGTTTTATAAGATTGTGAAATCCAAATGAGTCTCTGACCACAAGCAGCCCAAAGACAGATGTCTACTTGGAATCCAAGATTCCTGAAGGCAGCAGGAGAACAATAGCCAGTTAACTTATGAATAGATGTGGCCAGCAATGATTGCCGCTATCTCGAGTGATAGGAAGAGGCCCAAGGACAATCATCGCCCTGCTGATACAATCAATCAAGATAACAGAAGTCACCAGAAAGATACATCTGAATGCACGACTTCCCTGAACGCAATTAACACCGGCTACCGCTCAGGAAACAGCGATTGTCCAGCTCTGCACAGTGAAAGAAACTGTCTTGAATATGCAGAGTTACAAAAGAAACTGGCACTCCTCTGCCTCAGGCATAAAAAACTGTATAAAACAGCCCCACAAGAAGCGGCGCTTGTGAACGGGGGAAGGTCTGATGCAATAGAGGTCGGATCCAGGTTCACCCAGCGTCGATCCCGGGCTCGACGCTGTCTCTTTGGCTGTGGGGTTTTTGAGGACCGTATTTTGGTCACGGAAAAGAAAAAAAAATCTTTTTGCCTTTTGTTAATTTGGCTTTTCGATTGATCATTTATAACAATTCTGGTGATCCCGACGTGATCTGAATTTGGGGTTTGGGGACCCCTCTCCAGTCAGGAGGCGCCCCACTGATTTCAGTGGCCTGACAGAATTGGGAGTCAGCGAAACCAATCAGACACCGAACCAAAGCCAGAACCACAGCCAAAGAGGGACAAAACAGGCTCAGAGCTCTCGAGAAACTCGGAGCGATCCAGAGAGGGATCTCCGAGGCCACGGTGCTTTTTCACTTGGAAAATCGACATGCACGAAGAATCCACACGGGAAAAGGAACCGTGAGTACTGTGTGGTTGAGTGGGGTGGGATCGAGCGTGTGTGAGTGAGATGTGATTCTATCACAAAGCAAGTGTGGACCCCAAGATCACAGTTCCACTCTCCTGCGAGAGAAGTGGTCGGTCGCAGGGGAAGCGTGCACTTTTGCTTACCACACACGTGGGACCTGAGACTTGTAGGGAGTTCAGAGGGGTCGATCACAGTTTGGGTCAGGAGGGAAGGGATGTTCTCAAAAGGTTTGGGAGCTGGTAAACCTTCTGATCCGGAAAAATCAGGTAAGAGAGCTCTTTACCAGTCGAAAACCCATGGAACAGTTCTCTGTGTGGCCAAGTAAACTGGTAGTTTTTCACAGACTAAGAAATCGGTACTGGACAGAGACTCAGGATTCGTGCCAAGAATCCCAGCCAAAAGGACTTGAGGTAAGAAAAATAGCAAAGGGGTTTTTTTAAAAGATGGGACTGAAAAAGAGCAAGTGCCAGAGAAAGCCCCAGGGAAACCCTCCCCAGGTTCCCAAAAAGGTTTTGCCAGAAATCCCATGGGGAAGCCCCTTGGGGTGGATGTTAGAACATTGGGAAGACAACCCCAGGAGGGTGGGGAAATCCAAGGAAAAGATGGTCCATTTTTGTATGGAAAAGTGGGGAGGAAGGGAGATTGCAAAGTATGTGGTCTGGCCAGTTTTCGGCACCTTCGAAATATGGATGTGCGGGACCCTGTATGACCATGTAGTTGATCATTACCCAGAGAATTTTGAAGAGATTGAGTATGTCGATTTGCTTGCTTGGTATTGTTTCCGATAAGAGCCCACAGGCGCTCAGCA
>NW_005055301.1:0-2758 GCF_000277835.1 Geospiza fortis
AAGGAAAGAGAATAAACATCTATACAGGCTCAAGGCATGCATTCAGAGTCGTGCATGCACATAGAGCCATCTGGAAAGAGAGGGGACTGCTGACCTCACAAGGAAAGAACATTAAACATGCACAAGAGATAATCCAGCTGCTGGAAGCAGTTCAGCTGCCTGAAAAGGTAGCAATTGCGCATATTAAGGCACACCAGAGAGTGAGCTCAGAATTGGAAGAAGGAAATGAGCTGGCAGATAGAGAGGCAAAGGAAGCAGCAAAAGGTGAGGTAACTATTGAAGGAGCTCTAATTCCAGATGGACAAATTTCCCTTGAAGTTAAGCCAGAATATAATAAGAAAGATATAAAAATAATCAAAGATCAAAAAGGGACCTACATCCAAGAAGGGTGGGCTACCATTGAAAGGAAGCTGGTAATCCCTTCCCATTTTTTGTGGTCACTAGTAGGGGAGAAGCACCAGAAACCACACTGGGGAATAGATGCCCTGAACACCTATTTGATTGAAAGAATCGTTGCCAGGAATTTACATGCCGCTATTACTCAAGTGTCCCGACAGTGTGAACTTTGCCTCCAGACTAACCCCAAAAATATCCCAGACCAAAACTTGGTCAGATTGGGAGAGGCCATGGACCTGAACAGCAGTGGAAAATTGACTTTTCAGAACTCCCAAGGAAATGGGGGTATCGGTATTTATTAGTATTGATAGATACAGTTTCATGGTAGCCAGAAGCATTCCCCATCAGAACTGTCAAGACTTGAGAGGTGACCAGGGTATTATTACAAGAAATAATACCACACTTTGGAGTTCCAGACACAATATCCTGGGATAGAGGATCACATTTTATTTTCAAAATAGTACAACAGATTAATAGCCACCTGGGCATAGATTGGGAACTTCATACTCCATACCGCCCCCAACTGAGCTGCCAAGTGGAGAAAATGAATCATTTGATTAAGCAGCAGATTCTAAGACTGGGGCGGGAAGTTAATCTACCCTGGCCCCAGGTTCTTCCACGGGCACTGTTGCGAATTCAAACTAAACCTTGGGCTAAAGAAAAGCTGAGTTGCTTTGAAATGCTTTATGGATGAACATATGGAATACAAAAGGGAATGTCCGCCCACATTGGGGAGGTAAGATTGGCCACCTCCTTGGGGCTTTAAGCAAACAGCTGAGAGAAATTGAGAAACATGTTGCTGGAACTCGGAGCAGGGAGTTAGATGGAGTAGTACATAACATTCAGCCTGGGGATTATATATATGTTAAGCCTCTTATAGAAAAGACTTTGGAACCACAGTGGGAGGGACCATTCCAGGTGCTTCTCACCAACTTCACCGCAGTCAAGATCATGGAGCAGAATGCCTGGATCCACCACTCTAGAGTGAAGAAGGCCCCAGAAGCCCCTTGGAGAGTGACACCAGGAGACAATAAACTGAGATTAAAACTTACTCGGGCAAAATGAGTATGAGTATATTGCGGCCAGGGGTAGTTCATGCTTTCACTTAAAGAATTGTTTTGTATATAATTATAACTGAAGTCTTAGAACTAGAGAGTATAATGAGTATATTGCAGCCGGGGGTAGTTTGTAATTTCATTTACAGAATTGTTTTGTATATAATTATAACTGGAGTCTAAGAATTAGAGAGTATCTCTATTCAAAGCGATGCTGAATGACCTTGGTCCCGGGCTTTTAATCAGTACACTGAATCCATGGGAGAACCTTCTGAGATAAAACATTTAAACCTATCCACTGTAGTAATCCACAGGGATCAGGTATATGAGGAGCAGGAGTGGCAAGAACAGGATCTGTGGACACTTCAAGGGATCAGAGGAGAAGAAATCAAGGTAAGATGCTGGGTGGTCAATGGGACGGCTCATGAGAGACCAGATACAATTAGTGTCTCAACCTCTCCTGTATACAAACACCAGGAAGTTTGTGATAGCCCAAGCGAATCAGATTGTTGGTGCAATTTCACAATAATACAGCCTGTAGAAGAGACTTGTCTTTGGGCTCGGGATGCTATCGGGCTCTCATTTAAATTTAAAATAGATGCTATACCTTTTACAAAGGCAAGACTTCATACAACTCACACCAGTACTCAAGCAGTTCAGACCCAAACCAAACTTGAACCCAAAGTATATAAAATAGGCCCCTACGTAGTGAGAAATATGGGTCAACAACAACTGTTGTTCAATCCAGAATGGTCTCTCAAAGACGTTGAATTGCTAATGCAAATTGACATCTCAGAAATCCAACCAGCCTGCTCCTCTTTCCTAAGAACATCCTTTGAGGGCTGGATAACGTGGTTACAAAGACCGGTATACCTCAGGAGCAGAATAAGAAAGGATCTAACTGGGATATTAGGGACAGGATTGGGAGTGTTAAATGGAATTGATTCAGAAATACTGATGAATACGCTGGCCACTGCAGCAGGTGGCCTAGCAAAATTGAAACAGCCTTTACAGTCATCTCTATTGGCATTAGAAACTAGCCACTGGCATATTTCGAGAGTACTGCCAAAGTGGGAAAGGGCTGGGGACCAAGACCACAAGCTCATAGTAGAAGCACTTAGTACAGTTCAAGATAGGGTGTCTTTAGCTTTCCTAGGGTGTGTCCTAGGGTGACGTTATGATGCTTGTATCCCCATTCATATGTTCTGTGCCTTTAAGACTGGTTTTGAAGAGTGGAAGTTTTGTTTGGGTTTTTCTTATCAGAGACACAGGGACAGTACTTAGTGCTGCTTTGGGTTTTTTTTTTT
>NW_005055301.1:2793-10752 GCF_000277835.1 Geospiza fortis
TTTCTGGTCTGTCTTCTCTTCTTCTTTTTTGACCATCTCGAACCTGCCCTGGACTGGGACCTTGGAACACCGAGAGTTTACACCCTGTGGCTGCAGCAGCTGCCCCAGCGCCGGAGGGACTGACAACAGAGCGACCACCCCCGAGAGAGACTTTCTGAATTTGTCATCTTTGTCAGAGTGGTGTCATCCGGTATTGTTCATTTTGTGTGCTGGGGGGTGCTGTGCCTGTTAAATAAACAGGTTCTTTCCACTTCTCTCTGAGGAATTCTTCCCGAACCAGTTGGGGGGAGGGGCCGTGTGGGTTTGCTTTCTGGAGGGGCCCCCTTTGGAGGTTTTCTACCAAATTTGCCCTAAACCAGGACACAGTTGTATACAAGCACAGTTATGGACGCAGGCAACAGCAGCTTTAATCATACAGGAAGAGAGTGAAGGTAATTTTCCAGCTGAAATTCAGAAGGTTGTCTGAGATAATGCATTTGATTTTGAAAGGAAGTTTCAATTCTGGTGGACTATTGTAAATTTTACCTATGATCCTGCTTCTAATGTGGCCGCTGCCTTTATGCTGACTATACGTCATGCCACTGTCTATGTTATCCACCCCATCATCACACTAGGAATAAATAATGAAAAAACGGCGCTCTACCCCTCAGAACATAGGGTGTGGGCATGAAAGGTGAATGAAAAGTGGCAAACAGTAAATTTAGAATCCTGTATTACTAGAGAACAACTAGGATTCATTTGTGAAAGCAATACTATTAATGCTCAAGATGTGTGTCTAGACACTGAACAGAGTATTTGCCACTTCGAAATTCATCCAGTCACTGATCAGAAAACTGTGCTTGTATATACTGGTAAAAGTTGTGTGTGCTTAAGAACTGCTTGTGCTACTGTAAAAATTGATAACAATGATGTTATTTTGTCTAGTAGAAATCATTCAGATTTTTGTATCTGTAATTTTTTTAAGATTATCGGGTGTGATTTTTCATACTTGACCCCAGTGACATCCCACCAGTTGATTAAAACCAATTACACAATGTATCACAGACTATCACCTACTCCTATTGGAATGAACCTCACATTGGTAAAACAATTAATTGAACACCAAGACCTACTGGAGATCTTGCTGAAAATTCAAGAGAGTGGAGAGAAAATCCTAATTACTGTCCAACATGATACAAAAGAAATAACCAGCATTCTGCAAAGAATGAAACAAAATGCAGATCATCATTGGTGGTATGTAATCTTTGGGTGGTCACCAACTGCAAATGGGATCTTTAATACGTTGTGTCACCCCATTGTAGTTTTATTGATATTAGTTGGAGTAAGTTTAGGGTTATCCTTTATATTGCTAATTTGGAATTGGAGAATACTACACCAAGTAGCCGTGTTAACCTCCTTATCAAACGTACATGGTAAAGCATTCAGAGACACTTATTGTAGTAGCGATTTGCATTAAGTAAAAGAATTTACTTATTTTTAGGAAACGGGGGAGAAATGAGACAGAGTGAAAATTTTCCAGAGTAGAAATCCATTTTGATTTAGGTGAAATGTGCATCTTTGAGTTAAGTCTAGTTTGGAATGTAGCTGTTTAGTCTAGGTGCCTGTTTTCGTAAAAAGCCTATAGTTGGAGAAACTGCTGCAGCCAGAGGTCAAGACATAAGGGGGGGGCAGACAGAGAGACTGTTACGAGAGAAGGTGGCCTGACCCAGGAATTCTTTCTGACAAAAAAGAATTAGTGGCAAATGTCACGCAGAAAGAGTAGAATGAATATGTATGAACCTTTCGGGATCTCTAGCTAGTCAGAGTGACTCCGAGATACGTTAGAAAGTCTTTTTTCTTAGCCCGGTGGTCGAAGAAGGAGTCAGAGCTCTTTATTTCTCGGTCTCAAGGTTGTTTATTGTATCTTATCTATAAAATTCATTCTCTTGACTTGCTGAGGTCTGCTCAGCAAGACAGTCAGAGGCACTCTGCCCGTCTTTGGGGCAGTGTTATCTTTTTATACTAAAAACTATGTATACAATATTTACAATTACTTTCAAATACCTACCATCTATGTTAGACAGTGAGCTTTTACTCTAAACTAATCTAAAAGTGCTAACATCACTCAGAAGATGGAGGTCAAGAAGAAGGAGAAAGGCTGGACACACTCAGATTCTTTCATCTTGCCTCTTGAACCCCCATTCTAAAAACTCTAAAAAATCTATTTTTCACCTTGTGATAAATTCACTATCATTCTACTTAAACTTCTGTGGCTTGTAATTCTTCATATAAAGTTTGGTAATTGTTTTTTCCAAGGGCTAAATCAAAGGCACAGGGGTCTTGGGCTCTGTGCCAAGGTCTCTGAGCCCCCTGGGCAGGGGCTCGAGTCCTCCAGGGCAACCAGAGGAATTTCCTGGGTTCTGACATGAACCTATTGTGAAATCGCATGCATATGTATTTGAGAGAGAGATAAAAATGAATCCGGAGTTCCCAGAGGTACGCATGTATAATGAGGGGAGCGGTCCCCACATGCGTCCAACGCTGTAATAAACATACCGGCTTTACAACTTTCACAAAAGTTGTGGAGTTTGTTAGTTTCCGCAAATCACAGTGAACATTTTTTTGCATGTTTTTTACATTTTTTATATTGCAAACCTTGTTTTAGTGATATGATAGAATTTGATATTCTACAGGTAAAGAATCTCCTTGATCATTCTATGTCAGCACTTGATTGATGTTTTGATTGGCAACAGATAAACCTCTCGAGACGTGTTTGTTCACTTTTCTGCAAGAGCCCAGCAGAAGAATTACAAAGACAGTTCTTTAAAAATTTTAATTATACTAAAAAGGGTGAAATGTGGCATTCACATTTTCTGGAAAAATCCCTTCGCCCAGGATTTTTCTCCTGGGAAGCTGAGAAGCCTCAGAGAAAAAGAAAAACAGTAATTATCTGATTTGCTTCTCCTGTGTTTTGCTCCTTGGGAATGTGTTTGGAGATTGTTTACCAACAGGTGGTTGTTTCATTGGTTTCTGCTGTGAGTTGTTTTGACTCAATAGCCAATTGGGGCCAAGCTGTGTTGGGACTCTGGAAAGAGTCACGAGTTTTCATTTTTATCTTTTTAGCCTTCTGTAAGTATCCTTTCTGTATTCTTTAGTATAGTTTAGTATAGCATTCTTTAATATGATATAGTATCATAAAATAATAAATTAGTCTTCTGAGAACATGGAGTCAGATTCATCATTTCTTCCTTCGTCTGGGGGGAACGCAAATACATGTCAGTCAACCTTTCTTCACTGTTTATTGGTGGAGTCTGCTTTCTTGCAACTTGATTGGAGGGTCAGGTGTTGTCATGCTCCCCCCCCCTCCCCCCCCCAGCAAGAAGTTTTGGTACACGCCTTCTTTCTACCTGTCCTAGATGACTCAGGCTGTCTGATGGTAACAATACAGGGGGAGGGGAAAGGGGACTATGGGGAGAACAGAGGACATCTAAACAACAGACTACAATAACGTAATTATACATCAATAAAGCTTCTCTTCATATTCACACAGTATTCATCCCTTAATTGCGAGAGCAAATCATATTATCCATCTATAGCACAGAACAATCCAGGATACAGGTCCTACAAATATAGTTTAAGGGTTGATCCCAGCAGGTAGTCAAACACTCACCCTGCCTCTTGTTCACTCCCCTCTCCTGCCAGATGGTGAAAAATCAGAAGGAAGGCAAGAAGACTTATTGATTGAGATAATGACAGTGTAATATGGAAAGCAAAAGCTGCATGTGCAAGCAAAGCAAAAAGACATTCATTCACTACTTCTCATTGGCAGACAGATGCCCAGACACTTCCTGAAAAGCAGGGCCTCAGCACACATAACAGTTGCTTAGGAAGACAAATGGCATTACCACAAATGTCTGTCCCTTCCTCCTGCTTTCCCTGAGCTTTTATTGCTGAGCATGGTATGGAATATCCTTTAGGTCATTTGGGGTCATCCATCTTTACTATGTCCCTTCCCAATCTCTTGCCCACCTCAGCCTACTTGATATGAGGAGACGGGGAAAGAGAAAAAACACTGATGCCGTGCAGGCACCATTCAGCAACAGCCAAAATATTCATTTGCCACAAATACAAAGCACAGCACCTTATGGGCTGCTATGAATAAAATTAATGCCATCCAAATCAGATCCAGTAAAAAGGTCTGGAGGACCAGGCATAAGCATGATTTGTCTCAAACATTCTGACTGTTATGACAAAAAAAGTGTGATCTGAAGAGATGGTCCTGCAGAGAGGAATTTAAGGGCTTGTTAGCCAACACTTTTGAGTCTAAATAGTGGGCTAGTTGCCAGAGTTAAGGCTACTATGTAATAACAGCCTGAGAGTCCCCTGACATGTGGTCCAGTGTCTTTGTTCAGCCTGAATTTATAACTTACATCTATCAGGGTAACGGGTCCCTGGCCGGGTAATAATAGATATAGACTCCATATATTTCACAGAAGGCTGATAATTTTTATTAAGAAACCCATACTTTTATAGACAGTTACGATACAACTGGATCTAATTGGTCTTCTAATCAAAAAAACATCACCATTGGCTAATTAAGAAACCACCCTTTGGTAAACACATCTCCATAACACATTCTACATGTTCACAATACCAGGTGCAACAAGTTAAGAATTGTTTTGCATTCTTTTCTCTGATCTTCTCACAGCCTTTCCCAGAATGATGCCTGGGGAAATTCTGTTTCTCTCTATGGCCAGAGAGCTGCTGCCACAAACATCATGCCCCCTACCAGTGGGTTCTGATAAAAGGTAATTTAACCCGTCTCCTCATTCTGTGGTTTCTGTGATGTTTATTTCAGAAGTGCAAAGTGAGGAGTTGTCTTAGATGTATTTCAGGGAATCAAATCACATCAGTGCCTTGAAAGATGTCCGTGGAGAAGGGAAGGTAGGCTGACAGAAGGAGCTGAAAGACAGTGGGCATGAGGTTGGTGTCACAAATGAGTGGTTTAGGTCATTTAAAGAATCACCAGCAAAGGCATCAGCAAAAGCAGGTTTAACTAAAATTTACAAAAGTGCAACAAAGTTCAATGGCATGGTTCGCTCTATTAATTAACAGAATCACAGAATCAGATATGTGCTGAGTTGGAAGGGACCCACAAGGATCACCAAGTCAAATTCCTGGGCTTGCACAGGACCATCCCCAAGAGTCACACCATGTGCCCAAGAGTATTGTTCAAACACTTCTTGAAGTCTGTAAAGCTAAGTGCTGTGACCATTTCCCTGGAAAACTTGTTCCGGTGTCTAACCACCCTCTGGGCGAAGAACCTTTTTCTCATATCCAACCTAAACCTCCTAACAGCTTCAGGCCATTCCCTCAGGTCCTGCCATTGGCCACCACTGATATGCGGAAAGACTCGAAAACTCAAAGTGAGTTATAAAGTAGGTATGCATTTTCGACCAGAGGCATGCGCATCTACCTGCTCTCAGCAGTTCTTTTTTATCCTCTAAAATGTTACATATACATTAGGTTTTGCGATACATTTATGCATATTTATTTCCTGGCTCCACCTTTTCCCACTTCGTATGCTAAGTAGCTCATCAGTCCCTTGCGCCTGCGTACTTGTCTCTGATGGTCGTCTTGGGGGTCCTTGGGGGTGGCAGGGGGATGAAGCAAGTAGTCTTCATCAAAGTTGACCTTCTCATCCCGTCTTCTTGCACATGCTTACTGATCCTCTGGTCACAATCCAAACCATGAAGTTGGTTTGATCTAGTTCGGGGGTCCAGAGGAGCCTTGTTATCTTGGTAGCCTTGTAACTTTGTCCTGTTTTGATGAACATCATCCTTCCCTTATTACACATCCTTGCATTCTTTTATGTTGCTCTCTCAGATATACCCTGTTCCCCACATATACCCTGTCTTCCCTTTACAGGCAGTTAGCACAATAAAATGCAACAAATATTAAACAATATTTCATCTAAATATCTATTTCTAATGAATACCCCTCTAATTCTTAATCCCATGTCTCAGTCCCCTCTTTTTCTATAAGGCAGTAAATTCTTTTATTTAGTACAGAAATTCTTCTTCCCAATCTCTATGATATGTGTCTCTCAATGCCTTGCCATGTACTCGTGATAAAGAGGTTAATATTGCTGCTTTTTGCAGCATCTTCTAATTCCAGATAAGTATCGCAAAAGACAGTGCTAAACTTATACCGACTAATATCAATAAAACAATAATGGGGTGACATAATGTATTTAGAATCCCAGTTGCAGTCAGCGACCATCCAAAAAGTGAATCCCACCAGTTGTGACTCGCGTCTTGTTTGACCCCTTGCAGGACCTTGTTTATTTCTTTTGTGTCATGATGGGCAGTGATTAAAGTTTTCTTCCTGACTTCTTGAATATCTTTTAGAATTTTGACAAGGTCCGGATGCTTAATTAATTGTCTCACTAAGGTGAGGTTCATTCCAAGAGGTGTAGGAGGCAACTTGTGATACATTGTGTGATTAGACCTAATTAGCTGATAGGATACAACTGGTGCCAAATACAGAAAGTCACATCTTACAATCTTAACAAAATTACAAATACAAAAGTTAGAATGATTATTACTGAGTAAAGTTACATTATCTTTGTCTATTTCTACAAAAGCATACAAAGTCCTCAAACATACACAGCCCTAAACAATATATGCAAGTACGGTTCTTTGACTAGTAGTATCTGGGTGAATCTCAAAGTGACAAACGCTTTGCTCAGTATCAAGACATATGTCTTGAGCATCAATTGTGTTGCTTTCACAAATAAACCCTTGTTGTTCCCAGGTTACACAGGATTCTAGATTCACAGTTTGCCATTTCTCATCCACTCTCCATGCCCATGTTCTGTATTCCAAAGGATAGAGCATTGATCTCTCATTATTTAATCCTAATGCGATAATGGGGTGAATAACATAAACTGTGGCATTGCATATAGTGAATACAAAGGCAGTAGCCATGTTAGCAATAGGATCATAAGAAAAATTTACCAAAGTCCACCAAGCTTGAAATTTCTTTTCAAAATCAGGAGCATTGTCCTAGAGAGCTTTTCAAATTTCAATCGGAAAGGCTCCTCCACTTCCTTCTCTTATAATTAAGACAGCTGTTGATTGCAACCATAATTGTGCCTGTATACAGCTAAAAACCAAAGACACATTACTCTGAGCCATAGGAAGTGCATCTATGATTAACCTATGGTCTTGGTCCTCTGCTCTTTCCTAACTTGAAACCTGACACTGAATAGTTCCCAATGCCAACAAAGATGACTGTAGGGATTGTTGCAATTTTGTTAGATCAATTGTTGCCATGGCAAATTTATTCATTAATATTTCTGATTCAATTCCATTTGGAACTCCTAGTCCTGTCCTTAATATTCCAGTCAGATCGCTTCGCATTCTACCCCTGGTGTATGCTTGCCTTTGCAACCATGTCGTCCAACCCTTAAAGGATGTCTCTAGGAAAGAAGAGCAGGCCAGTTGGACTTCAGAGATGTTAGTTTGCATTAGTAATTCAACACGCTTGAGAGACCATTCTGGATTAAACAACAATTGCTGTTGGCCCGTGTTCCTTATTACATATGGGCCAATTTCATAAATTTTGGGTTCAAACCTAGGTGGCGTGATTTGGGTTTGGGCTGGAGTGCTGGCATAGGCTGTAACAGGCTCAATTGTGACATTTATTTTAAATTTGAAGGGGAGCCCAATAGAATCATGGGTCCAAAGACAAAGCACCTCAACAGTCTGTACTAACGTAAAGTAGTACCAACAGTCTAATTCACTTGAACGACTACAAACTTCCCAATGTTTTTCTGTGGGAGTGGTTGAAACACTAATTTGGATTGCTTTCTTATGAGCAGTTCAATTAATTATCTGACATCCTATTCTAATTTCCTCTCCTATAGTCCCTTGAAGTGACCACAACCTTTGTTTTTGCCATTCTTGCCTTTCATAT
>NW_005055301.1:12710-13940 GCF_000277835.1 Geospiza fortis
CCAGTTCCCTCCATCTTGCCTCCTGAACCCCCATACCAAAAAACCCAAAATCTTCTTTTCCAGCCCGTGATAATTTCACTATTATTCTACCTAAACTGTTGTGGCTTGCTGATCTTCATATAAGGTTGGTAATTTGCTCCATGGGTCATAATCAAAACCACAGGTGTCTTGGGCTCTGTGACAGGGTCTCTGAGACCCCTAGCAGGGGTCCTGGTGTCCTGGACAGCCAGAGGTGTGTCCTGGGTCCTGACAACCTTTCATGTCAGTGATTTGGAGAGAACAAATTGTCCCAGTTGCAAATGCATATCTTGAATCTGTATAAATGTTTATTCTCTTCCCTTTTGATAACTCTAATGCATGGGTCAGGTCAATTATTTCTGCCTTCTGTGCAGAGGTACCTTCTGATATTGGTCCTGATTCGATTAGGTCCCTTGATGCGGTAACTGCATACCTAGCATGTCATTTTCCATTGATAACATATCTGCTTCCATCTGTGAACCAGCTTTCCACATCATCCGTAGGAGTGTCCTTCAGGTCTGAGCAGCTGGAATAAGTGGCTTCAATAGTCTCCAGGCAGTCGTGATGAATTGGCTCTCTTTGGTTCCCACTAAGAAAAGAGGCTGGGTCGACAATGTTAGTTACCACTATCTCTACATCATCCTGTTCTACCACGATAGCTTGGTACTTCAGAAACCGTTGTGGGGAGAGCCAGTGGCCACCCTTTGTTTCCAGTACTGAGGATACAGTATGATACACTAGCACAGTAATTTTCTGGCCCAGTGTGACCTTACGGGCTTCTTGAATGTTCAGTACAGCAGCCACTGCTCTGAGGCAACCTAGCCATCCTTTGGCTGCCCTGTTTAGAAAGATAAGCAACTGCCCTCCTATATGGGCCCAGGTCCTGTGCCAGTATTCCCAGGGCAATTCCCTACTTCTCATGGGAGAAGAAAAAAAATGGTTTACTCATGTCTGGAAGTCCTAGAGCTGGAGCTGACATGAGGGCCTTTTTCAGTTGATCAAAGGCCTGTGTGGCTTCTTTTGTCCACTGGACGTCTCTGTTCCCATTGGCAATGAGCAAATACAGAGATTTCATGACTAATCCATACTGATGAATCCATAATCTGCACCATCCTGCCATCCCTAAAAAGGTCCTTAGTTCTTTTATGGTCTGGGGTTTCAGGGTTTGGCATATTGATTCTATGCGTTCTTTCCCCAAAGTCCGTTGTCCAG
>NW_005055302.1:0-3264 GCF_000277835.1 Geospiza fortis
ACCAGGGCCTGCACCAGGGCCTGCACCTGGGCCTGCGCCTCCTGCCGTGCCCGGCACACCTGGGCAGAGAAAAGTGGAGAAATGGAGGTAAAATGGGGAAAATGGGGATAAATGTGGGGAAAATGGGGAAAACCAGGGAAAAACAGAAACGGGGAAGAGCTGGGTGCTCTCCAGCAGCTGCTCCTGTACCTGGGAGAAATGAGGGAAACTGGGAGAAATAGGAACGGTGGGGAAAATACAAAAAATGCGGGAAATAGGAAAAAGGGGAATGGGGGAAATTGGGAATGGGGGAAATAGGAAAAATGGGGAATTGGGAATGGGGAAAATGGGAATTTGTAAATGGGGGAAATTGGGAATTTGGGAAATTGGGAATGGGAGATGGGGGACGAGGAAAGGGGGAAATGGGGACAGGGTGGGAGAACACCATGGGGCCACCATGGGGACACCAGAGGGACACCAAGGGGACACCACGGGGGGGACACCTTGGAGACCCAGGGGACACCTTGGGGACACCGTGGGGACACCAGAGGGACACCGTGGGGCCCAGGGGACACCTCGGGGACACACGGGGACGTACCAGAGCGTGTGGGGACCCACAGGACGTGGGGGTGCCCCTGTGACACACAGGGGGACGGGAGCCACCGTCGGGGGACAGGGGCCACTGCGGGGACATCACGAGAGTGGGGACACCGTGGGGACACAGGGGACACCATGGGGACACACAGAACATGGGGCCACCACGGGGACAGCAGGGACTACCTTGGGGACACCCAGAGTGTGGGGCCACTGTGAGGGGTCCAGGGGCCACCATAGGGACATCACGGGAGTGGGGACACCGTGGGGGGGCAGGGGGGGCCAGGGACCACCATGGGGACACCATGGGGACATCATGGGGACATCATGGAGACACCATGGGGCCACCATGGGGACATCATGGGGACATCATGGGGACACCCAGGGGCCACCAGGGACCACCCAGAGAACACCATGGGGACACATGAGGAGTGGTGGCCGCCATGGTGGGGGGGCAGGGACCGGGACGGCACCCCTGGGACAGGGACAGGGACAGGGACAGGGACAGAGCGACAATGAGGGACAGGGACACTGAGGGACAAGGACACAGGGACAGGGTCAGGGACAGCTCCTGCAGCCGGGACGGCACCCCTGGGACAGGGACAGGGACAGGGACAGGGACAGAGCGACAATGAGGGACAGGGACACTGAGGGACAAGGACACAGGGACAGGGTCAGGGACAGCTCCTGCAGCCGGGACGGCACCCCTGGGACAGGGACAGGGACAGGGACAGGGACAGAGCGACAATGAGGGACAGGGACACTGAGGGACAAGGACACAGGGACAGGGTCAGGGACAGCTCCTGCAGCCGGGACGGCACCCCTGGGACAGGGACAGGGACAGGGACAGGGACAGAGCGACAATGAGGGACAGGGACACTGAGGGACAAGGACACAGGGACAGGGTCAGGGACAGCTCCTGCAGCCGGGACGGCACCCCTGGGACAGGGACAGGGACAGGGACAGGGACAGAGCGACAATGAGGGACAGGGACACTGAGGGACAAGGACACAGGGACAGGGTCAGGGACAGCTCCTGCAGCCGGGACGGCACCCCTGGGACAGGGACAGGGACAGGGACAGGGACAGAGCGACAATGAGGGACAGGGACACTGAGGGACAAGGACACAGGGACAGGGTCAGGGACAGCTCCTGCAGCCGGGACGGCACCCCTGGGACAGGGACAGGGACAGGGACAGGGACAGAGCGACAATGAGGGACAGGGACACTGAGGGACAAGGACACAGGGACAGGGTCAGGGACAGCTCCTGCAGCCGGGACGGCACCCCTGGGACAGGGACAGGGACAGGGACAGGGACAGAGCGACAATGAGGGACAGGGACACTGAGGGACAAGGACACAGGGACAGGGTCAGGGACAGCTCCTGCAGCCGGGACGGCACCCCTGGGACAGGGACAGGGACAGGGACAGGGACAGAGCGACAATGAGGGACAGGGACACTGAGGGACAAGGACACAGGGACAGGGTCAGGGACAGCTCCTGCAGCCGGGACGGCACCCCTGGGACAGGGACAGGGACAGGGACAGGGACAGAGCGACAATGAGGGACAGGGACACTGAGGGACAAGGACACAGGGACAGGGTCAGGGACAGCTCCTGCAGCCGGGACGGCACCCCTGGGACAGGGACAGGGACAGGGACAGGGACAGAGCGACAATGAGGGACAGGGACACTGAGGGACAAGGACACAGGGACAGGGTCAGGGACAGCTCCTGCAGCCGGGACGGCACCCCTGGGACAGGGACAGTGAGGGACAGTGAGGGACAGGGACACTGAGAGCAAGCACAGGGACAGGGTCAGGGACAGCTCCTGCAGCCGGGACGGCACCCCTGGGACAGGGGACAATGACACAAGGAGAGGGTCAGGGACAGCAGGGACAGGGACAGGGGACAATGAGGGACAATGACACAGGGACAGGGTTAGGGACACCTCCCACAGCCGGGACAGCACCCCTGGGGACAGGGACACTGAGGGACAGCAGGGACACAGGGACACGGGACAGGCCTTGGGCACAGAGCACAGGGCAGGGCAGGAGCACAGAACAAGGCGGGGACAGGTGAGGCTCAGGTGACAGAGCAGGGACACGGGACAGGGCTTGGGGACAGAGGTTGGGGACACCGGCTGCCACCAGGGGTTGGGGACATCAGGGCTCCAGAACTGGGGCAGAATTCGGGGCGTCCTGAGGGCTCTGGGGACACCGGGGACAGGGGACACCAGGAGCCACCAGGGCTCCAGAATTGGGGCAGAGCTTGGGGGGCTTCAGGGGCACCACAGGGGGGACACTGGGGGTGCCCCCAAAGCACCAGGACAGGGACAGGGGACAGAGCCTGGGGACACCAGGGGACACCAGGGGTTGGGGGGTCCTGAGAGGTCTCAGGGGGTCCTGGAGGTTTCTGGGGGTCCCGGGGGTGTCCCCAAATGCCAGGACAGGGACAGGGGTTGGGGACACCGGGTGCCACCGAGGCTTGGGGACACCAGGGGACACCAGGGGTTGGGGGACACCAGGGCTCCCGCACTAGAGCAGAATTTGGGGAGGTTGCTGGAGGTCCCGGGGGTGTCCCCAAATGCCAGGACAGGGACAGGGGTTGGGGACACCGGGTGCCACCGAGGCTTGGGGACACCAGGGGACACCAGGGGTTGGGGGACACCAGGGCTCCCGCACTAGAGCAGAA
>NW_005055302.1:7472-9215 GCF_000277835.1 Geospiza fortis
AGCCCCCCCTGAGCCCCCCCCAGGGGCTGCTGCACCACGAGAAGGAGGTGAGGGGGGGATGACGTCATAAGGGGTTGATAATGGGGGTTGGTGATGTCATAAAGGGTGGTGATGATGTCATAGAGGGGCCTGTGATGTCATAAGGAGGATAGCGAGGTGATAAGGGCAGCGAGGACGTGATAAGAGAAGGTGACGATGTCGTATGGTGAGATGGTGACGTCATAAGAGGTGATAACAGGGTGATGATGTCATAAAGGGGATTTGTGATGTCACAGAGGGGTCTGTGGTGTCACGAAGAAAATATTGAGGTGATAAGTGCAGCGGGGAGGTGATAAGGGGAGGGGATGATGTCATAGGGTGAGGGCGTGATGTCGTAAGGGGCGACAAGGCGCTGATGATGTCATAAATAGGGTTTGTGATGTCATAGCTGGGTCTATGATGTCATAAAGAGGATCCTGGTGTCATAAGGGGGGCAGGGACCTGATAAGAGGAGATGATGATGTCATAGAGCAAGATGGTGACATCATAAGGGGGTGATATGGGGTGATGACATCATGAAGGCGCGTTCTGACATCATAAAAGGGGCCTGTGATGTCACTAGTGGGCCTGTGATGTCATAAGGGGGATCAGGGTGTGATAAGGAGAATGCAGGTGTGATAAGGCGTCAGTGACCTTGCAAAGGGGCACGGTGATGTCACATGGCAAGTAGTGACATCACATGTGGGGGGCGGAGCCTTGATGACATCATGCTGTCCCTCGCAGATCGATGATGTCATCGATGAGATCATCAGCCTGGAGTCGAGCTACGAGGACCTGCTGGGCCTGGAGGGGCCCCTCCCCCTCCCCAGCACGGTACCAAGGGGGCGGGGCCTGGGCAGACCACGCCCATCCGCTGGGGGTGTGGCTTTCCATATAAGGCAGGGGGTGTGGCTTGTTGCCACATTAGGGTGCTGCTTGTTGCTATATAAAGGGGTGGGTGTGGCTTTCCCATATAAGGTGGGGATATGGCTCATTACCATATAAGGGCTTGGGGGTGTGGCTTTGCCCATATAAGGGTTTACTGAGTGGCTCATTAGCATAGAAGGGTGTGGGGGGTGTGGCTTGTTGGCATGTAAGGATGTGGGTGTGGCTTATTACCATATAGGGATAAGGAAGAGAGCTCATTACCCAATAAGGCAGTGGGGGTGTGGCTTGTTACCATGTAAGGGTGTGGGCGTGGCTTATTAGCATATAAGGATAAGGAGGAGTGGCATATTACCATATGAGGCACAGAGGGTGTGGCTTATTGCTGTATAAAGGCATGGGGGCGTGGTTTATTGCCCTATGAGGCTGTGGGCGTGGTTTATTACCATATGAGGGTGTGGGGGTGTGGCTTGTTGCCATATAAGGATGCAGTTAATTACCATATAAAGGTTGGGGGTGTGGTTTCTCCATATAAGGCAAGGGTGTGGTTTTTATTACCATATAAGGATGCCAGTGGAGGTGTGGCCTAAGTGGGGTGTGGCCTCCCTGCATTGGGCAGGTGGGGCTATAAGGAGGCGTGGCTTGCATACAAATGGGCGTGGCTTTGCCCAGTCACCCCTGAGGCGTTTCTGGCTTGGGGGGTGTGGTCAGGGTGGGCGTGGCCGCTCTGACCACGCCCCCTCGGGCAGGTCCCCGCCCCCGGGCCCCTCCTGGAGGTTTTCAGCCCCGCCCAGGGCGGGAGCAGCTCCTGCCCGGCCGAGCTGCCCCGGGTCAAGGCCG
>NW_005055302.1:9225-11002 GCF_000277835.1 Geospiza fortis
TTGAAATTTAGGGACCCCCAAGGTGGGTCCTGGAAGGGACAAAGACACACAAGGAACCCCAGAGCAGGTCCTGGAAGGGAAAATTTGACAATTTAGGGACCCCCAAGGTGGGTCCTGGAAGGGATAAGGACACACAAGGAACCCCAGAGCAGGTCCTGGAAGGGAAAATTTGACAATTTAGGGACCCCCAAGGTGGGTCCTGGAAGGGATAAGGACACACAAGGAACCCCAGAGCAGGTCCTGGAAGGGAAAATTTGACAATTTAGGGACCCCCAAGGTGGGTCCTGGAAGGGATAAGGACACACAAGGAACCCCAGAGCAGGTCCTGGAAGGGAAAATTTGACAATTTAGGGACCCCCAAGGTGGGTCCTGGAAGGGATAAGGACACACAAGGAACCCCAGAGCAGGTCCTGGAAGGGAAAATTTGACAATTTAGGGACCCCCAAGGTGGGTCCTGGAAGGGATAAGGACACACAAGGAACCCCAGAGCAGGTCCTGGAAGGGAAAATTTGACAATTTAGGGACCCCCAAGGTGGGTCCTGGAAGGGATAAGGACACACAAGGAACCCCAGAGCAGGTCCTGGAAGGGAAAATTTGACAATTTAGGGACCCCCAAGGTGGGTCCTGGAAGGGATAAGGACACACAAGGAACCCCAGAGCAGGTCCTGGAAGGGAAAATTTGACAATTTAGGGACCCCCAAGGTGGGTCCTGGAAGGGATAAGGACACACAAGGAACCCCAGAGCAGGTCCTGGAAGGGAAAATTTGACAATTTAGGGACCCCCAAGGTGGGTCCTGGAAGGGATAAGGACACACAAGGAACCCCAGAGCAGGTCCTGGAAGGGAAAATTTGACAATTTAGGGACCCCCAAGGTGGGTCCTGGAAGGGATAAGGACACACAAGGAACCCCAGAGCAGGTCCTGGAAGGGAAAATATGACAATTTAGGGACCCCCAAGGTGGGTCCTGGAAGGGACAAAGACACACAAGGAACCCCAGAGCAGGTCCTGGAAGGGAAAATTTGACAATTTAGGGACCCCCAAGGTGGGTCCTGGAAGGGATAAGGACACACAAGGAACCCCAGAGCAGGTCCTGGAAGGGAAATTTGAAGTTTAGGGACTCTCAGGGCAGTGTCTGGAAAGGAAATGTTGCAGTCAGGGGCTCCCATGACAGGTCCTGGAAGGGAAACTCCCCCCAAAGCAGGTTCTGGAAGGGAAAATCTGGTGGCCAAAAACTCCCATGGCAGGTCCTGGAAGGGAAACTCCCCCCAAAGCAGGTTCTGGAAGGGAAAATCTGGTGGCCAAAAACTCCCATGGCAGGTCCTGGAAGGGGAACTCGGCAGCCAGGGACCCTCAGGGTGGGGTCTGGAAGGGAAACTCCCCCTGTGGCAGGTCCTGGAAGGGAGAATTTGACATTTAGGGGCCTCTATGGTGGGTCCTGGAAGGGAAATTTGAAACGTAGGGACCCCCAGGGTGGCGTCTGGAAGGGAAATTCCTCCCATGGAAGGTCCTGGAAGGGATTCTGGAGAGATCTCTGGGCAGTCTGGGGTCATTTTGGGGGTGATCCCAGGGGTGATCCCAGGGATGTTCTGGGGGTGATCCTGGGCCTTTCCCAGGGGTGTTCACGGGGGGATCCAGGAGTGATCTCAGGGTGATCCTGGGGTGATTTGGGGTGTTTCAGGGGTGATCCCAGGGGGATTTCAGGGACTGATCCGGGTAATCCCAGGGCTGTTTTGGGGGGGGATCTCGGGGGTATTTCAGGGGGTTTTCCAGTGTGATC
>NW_005055302.1:13543-13939 GCF_000277835.1 Geospiza fortis
TGGGGTGAGCGGGACCGCGGGTACCGGAGCCGTGGGGTCCGGCGGGGAGGTGGGGGTCGTGTCCCATTCCAGACTCGCGGGACCAGCAGAGCTCGGCGCGGTGACTGCTGCGGGCAGCAAAGAGCTCCAGCGAGCTGGGAGCAGCTCCAGGGCAGCCACGTCCCGGCGGGAGATGCGAATAAAATGCTTTGTTCCAACTGTGTCCCAAAACTCTCTGGTAAAGACTGAACGGTCAGCATTTGGGAAATGCTCAATCAGAGCAGCACGGCAGGGTTTTTTTACGACCTCTGCACTTTACAGCAGTTTTACGACAACCGCACTTTACTACACCTTCTGCGACAGTTGCACTTCACGATACCTTTACAACAGTCGCGCTTTATGGCGCCCTTTACAGGA
>NW_005055303.1:0-13923 GCF_000277835.1 Geospiza fortis
CATCATATAGTCAACCCAGGACAACCACCCAAACGTGTTATCAACCTAGGCATGTCATCTGTCCTGGGTTA
Source organism: Geospiza fortis (assembly GCF_000277835.1). Taxonomy (NCBI): domain Eukaryota; kingdom Metazoa; phylum Chordata; class Aves; order Passeriformes; family Thraupidae; genus Geospiza; species Geospiza fortis. The sequence goes on from NW_005055303.1 coordinate 72, forward strand.
TAAGATGTGTATGTGTATTCTATTTCCCATCTATAAGAGATGGGGCAGTTATCTGCTGTTAATTGGGCAGTTTACTTTATCTCTTACACAAGCCATCCTCCCTCTGAGGAGACATCTGCTGTTAATGGTCCACTGAGTCTGGTTGCATGACTGATAAAATTACATCATGCCATTATGAGATGATCCACCCAGGGGGAGGAGCCAAGCATTCCTTCCTGATTATAATCTGAGATTTGGAACAAGAGAAACAACCCACTGAATTGCCAGAGGAGCAGCTGCCTTTTTCACTGGATCCCCAGAGGAAGACCAGGCCTATCTACACCACCACTGGATCTCCAGAGGAAAATTACACCCTTCTACAGGACCACAGCTTCAACAGAACCCCATCTGTCACTCCAGGAGGACTGCAGCCACCATTTAATTGGACTGCTACCAAAACCCTGACCAACAGGGTATCAGGTCATATTCTGACTCTGTCAGTGGTTTGTTTTCTGGGATTATTTTTTGTGCATTTGTGTTTTTTAATTTTCCTAGGAAAAAAACCTGTTATTCCTATTCCCATATCTTTGCCTGAGAGCCCCTTAAGTTAAAAATTATAATAATTCAGAGAGAGAAGGTTTACATTTTCCATTTCAAGGAAGGTTCCTGTCTTTTCAAACCAAGACACGTTTATACAGCATCATCTGTGTAATCCTTTATGGTTCTTCAAGCATGTGCAGTACTTCGTTAAATTAGAATAGTATCCTGCAGTATTCTGTTCTGTTGTGCTGTTTTCTGATTACTGATTATTAAATTGTGTGGGGAAAAAAAGGGAGAAAATTATTTCACTTATTTCACACCATTTGTACTTACCTTAATCAACTAAATAAGAATTCTTTTAAAGGAGGAATATGTGGTGAAATTAAGAATGATGATCTGACAAAACAATAATTTAAAAACGAAAAAAAAAGGGATGTTGTTTAACCAGTATAATACTTTTGCATATAATTCAAAGGCATAATTAATTTGTTGTTTCTTAATTGAGACCTTAATGGCAATTTTCAATTGATTAGTCCATATTAAGCACATTTAAGACATATTTAAGCTCGCCAATTGGAAGTAATGATATTGAAATAGTACTATGTAACCTCTTTGCTTTGATATTACATTTCAAGGCTCCCAAAGAGATAGCAGAAAATTGACTTTCCAATAAAACAATTTCACTGTTCTTTTGGTAAGTTTGTAATAGTTTGCAAATACTGAATCCAAATTGCTTTCCTAATTAAAGCAAATAAAATTAAAAAAAATTGGCATAGCCTTATTGCAAGCAGTTGCCAAACTGTTAAGCTCAACATATGTTGAATATTTTATTTAAAAGTGATTTATGGGAAAAATTACCAATGATGACAGACAATATTTTGCTTAAGTTTATTTTCTTAAATGTCAGCAGTTTTAATGATTCAATATCATTATGTATTCAAATACCAAGAACATGAATGAATTCAAGCTCTGCAAAACCCTTAATTATTATATAAGGCTGTCAGTTTATAAAATTTGTTTCCAATGTTTCTGTCCATTTCCTGCAAGTATCAAGTAACTCATGTTGAAAATATTAAGTAGGATAATAACTTAAACTTTGTTTTCCTTTTCTTTTTTTAATCTAGAGAGGAAAATTTTATCTTCCTCATTTTTACTTAAAGACAATACACGTTCCAACAGGAAGTGCATTGTTATTTTGGTTGTTTAGAGAACATTTCTGGTCAAGAAGAAAAATATCAAACAATAAAGCAAAAGCAATGAAAATAGACAAGAGTTTGCCAAGAACTCATATTATCTGTCGATTGATAAAGAAAATAGGTAAAAGACAAAGAAAAAACATTTATCTTATGGGGAATTACTTTGAAAGATAAGGTACTAGTGTTGGGTCATGAACAATGCCTGTGTTTCTGTCTCCCTAATTAAACACATTCCAGGGGCATACAAATAGTTTTTTAAAAAAGCAAACCAAACCAAAACAAAAAGAAACAAAAAATCCTAATCTAAAAACCAAAAAAACCCCACGAAAAAACCTAAAAAACTGTTATTCTCTCTTACTATTTCAAATCCAATTAATAAAGCTAACAAAAAATGAGTTTTCTTTCCGTATCTCAATGTGTAGCCCTATAGTTGCAGAATATTCATAAGTGAACAGTGTTCTTTCTTCCATACTGGATCTTTAAGACTTGTCTTTGCTCAAGTTGCAGCAGAAGTATGCACGAAATATTGCATAATATATCTTGTGTCAAGTCTGAGTGATGACACTGCCACACAATGCTCAGTACATGGTTTCACAGAGCATGTGTGTGAATACTTGCAACTTACATTCCAGCACTGCAGACAAATTGACCCAAGCATTTCTATAAGATAACTTTCCTGATCCTAAAGTATTTTTTTCCTGAAGGTATTCAACTTTGGTATGTACAAGAGGCATCCCCTGTGCAAGAATGAAATTAAAATTTGAGCTATCAAGATCATGAAGGATGACAGGCTTCTGTAAATTAAAACTTCTGCTTTTTCAGCTTTTGTACTTTATATCTTCCATGACTGTGACTTTATCCCACCCCCACGTATAGGCCCTGAGTATACCCTAGTTTCCTAGGTGAGACATTCAGCAAGCTTAAAAAACCTGAGATGATAGTATAATTTTGTTAAACGTGATAGCAACCAAGTTAAAAAGATAAATAAAAATACAGCTGCTTCACTCCTGCTAAGTAAGAGGCACATTGACAAATTTACCTTCTTTAATGGGAAAAGAACAAAACAATGAATATACAATGAAAATATCAAGTATAGGGACTAACTAACAGCCTATATAAGTGTGGGAAGAAACAGAAACAATAGAAATATCTTCTGTTTCTTGTTACATACAAAGCAGGAGTAAAGAATAGCTGTGTTGATTCAGCTTACATTGGATATTTAGCCGGGAGTGTCTCAGTTCTATCTTTTGTGCTATTAACCGTGTCGACGTTGTTCTCTGCTTTCTCCATTTCTATTTAAAATTTATTCTGAGCTTTTTAATACTCACCACCGAGCTTCACCAGGAAAAACCCAAACAAACAAGCAAAAAACCAAACTACTCTCCCCACAAAACAACCAGGAAGCATCACTAGGTGAAGAATAAGAGAATGTCTAAAGAATGTTGCACAAGATTAAGTAAGCCATATATTTCAAAGATCTAACATTTTTAAAACCTTTACCTGTCTTCAGTGTTTATCAGGCTTCTCTACTTTTCTGAGATTATAAGATAAATAATTAATATATTTATATCCAGTTGTTGCAATGATTTTTCTATTTGATTTTTAAATTTGACAAATTCAAGAAGTTGAAAGTCAAAATAATGTTCAGAAGTCAACATTAATATATTTCTAATGCATCTCTCACACAAGAGATGTGACAAATTTAAAAAAAGAAAAAAGGAAAACCTTCACAGTGAACTTAAAACCCCGTTATTTAATAATTGTTCAAGCTTGAAACTGATGGAGATCTCTTTTCTTACAGGGATTGGATATTTTAGAGATGGAAAATAAATGTATATACTACTGAGTGAATCTTGTTTGGATCCATTGAACCTAAAATATAATTTCTCATCATCTTTGACCATATTGGTCAAATATTTCACAGATTTCAAGTCAAATTGCTATGACATGAAATGGCCGCTAACTTAAAGTAAAACATAAAAGTTTTAGGATCTGTAAAAATCCTTTTTTTGTCAAACCTTAGTGTTGCAGCTCTATGTTATTTCTGCTTGAGGTCCCTGTGTAGATAAATAAAAGACTATATAATTGCTGAACAGACTCAGGTATATTTCATTGAAGGCAAGATCTGAAATAATTACACAGGGTCATTACTACCATACTGAAGTCCTTCAAAATTTGCCAAGAATTACTTCAAAGCCTAAGGACTTAATTTCCCTTATATTTAATTTTGTATTTCAAAATGCCTGTGTGACAAAATTTAGTTAAAAAAAAAACATCTCAGGACAACTCCATCATGACTTTGTAATCATCTCAAGCTAATCATCTATGCAAATTTCTAGGTAGGTATACACATATTCTAATGCATGTACAAGAAACTGATTTACATGCACACTGGGATCCCATCTTTTGAAAATGTGTGTTTAATTTCAATATGGTAAAATGCCTTTAGCAATGTGGATGGTGGATTCTAGCTCTCTGGTGTCACGTTGTACAACACAGGAGATGCAAGCAGTAATGCAGGAAAACAAGTCATTTTTGTGTGTCTCATTCTTTAAATACCACAAGAAAGAATGTAATAGAATGTGGAGATCCTTATCAATGAAATAATAATTTTTTTTATAGGCTTGGAGACCACAAATTAAGCTCCTCAAGAGTTCAGTGATTATTTAAAGGAAATTTATCTAAACAGTTATACCTCTCATTTCCTCAATTAAACATTTTGGAGGGAAAAGCTCAAAAAGTCTATAAAAGGGAGATGTTTTATGTTTAACAAATCAACCTCCAAATTCTCAATAGGTTGGAGTCGAACATCTGCTGATGTTACTGAGAAAAAACATGCCACGTGGCACTGCTGCTTCTCCAAATTGAAAAAAGGTCTGCACTGTAGATGAAACAATGTCTACTAAATGTAGAAAATTGTCCTTTCTTTGATGATAAATTGATTATCTTTAATAATGCTTTTTAAACCCCAGAGGCATCAAAATGGCAGAAAGAGTAAGGGAATGTCTCTGTGAGTTTCTAAGTTGCCGGATAACCAAATACCTGAAAATGAACTGGATTGTAAATCATCTTTCTAGATACTTTCAAAATAATTCATTTTTTAAAAATGCATTGGTCATGTTTGTAAAACAAAAAGTTTAAGAAGGACATACTACAGACTACACCATTTTAATGACTAGAAAGCCACAGTAAAAAAATTGGGAATACTGTGCTGCAAATCAGGTCTTAAATCTCTCAGAAACCATAGTAATTTGCATATTTTAGCTAGTTCATTTTGCCTTGACAGAGAGACAGGATACTTTGTACCTGTGATTAGGTCTGTGCTATACTGTGGATTAGTTCAGCAATTTCATTTTTCATGTATTCAACAAAACAAAAATAACAAAAGACTAGGTATGTATCCCCATACAACCTGAGTGATTTCTCACAAGCAGTATAACCACCGGGCATTGGGTCTTAATAACTTCCTCTTCAGTATTGCAATTTTGAATTGAACTCCATCAACTTAGCGTAGCACCACTGACATTCAGTCCTGAACTTTGAAGGTGCATCTGTGACGATTATTTCCTAAACATGATGCTATTCTCAGCCTTTAATGAAGAAGATATTGCATACTTGTATTTGCTCTAGTTTATAGACATACAGTATTATTCCTTACAGCCAAGACTAAGTCTGGCTAATTATAGGGCTTATTGCACGGTAGAAGATGCAATAAAGAACAAATAATAATGCACAGAGAAAAAAATACACGTAGCCATGTAGCCATATAGTCACTTGTTTACAACTGCTGGAAAAGGTACTTAAGAATTGGATACTCTTCTGTAACAGTGACAGTAAAAAGATCTTCGTCAGCAGTAATGTGTGAACATGGAACGAATTTTATGAATTATGTTTAGTGCTTAAAACACCTATATAAAGAATTTTTGGTAGATCTGTTACAATATCTAGCCCAGGAAGAGCATTCTGTACAGTAATGAGTCTTATCCTGAGGAGAAAGCAGATATATTGTATTTGCCTTTTTTTATTAGCTCTTTCCAGTAATATCTCAATAATCTGTTGTTTATCATTTCCATTACCAGAATTTGGATACAACATATTTATAGTTTATAAAATATTTTCTGGTAATGGAAAATTAAAAGAAATTGTCATTAATGAATATAGATTTTCAGAGTGCTATTAACAGAGTCAGAAAGAAGGCTTAAGTTTTTAGGTATTGAATAACTCAATTCCTTTGGACTTCTACTCGAGCTGCTGGGGATAAATTTTTATGAAAATATGGATGGCAAAGTTGAAGTATAGACATTACAATAATCACTGCTTCTCCTATTGTGTCCTTTTGCTGCAAGTTGCATTTAATTTCAGAGATTTTATTTCTGTACAATGTTCATCCTAGGTTCTTTTGGAGATATATGATGAAAAATCAGTTTCTACACAACATAAGTTAATTTTGCTGTAGGTTAGTATATATATATTTTTTTTTTTCTCTAAGGAAAGTTAGGGGACCAGTGGTCTGATTCTCTATATTAATTTAAGAATTGTCAGTTGTATCGTCTGACTCAACCTGGTGTCTGCAACCTTGCAGTTTGACCCAGTATCTGGGGGTTCTGATCCATCATGATCCCAGTAAGAAAAACACTTAGATGCTATAAAGTAAAGTGTAAAATGGTGTTCAACTGGTTTGACAATATAAAATACTGTTTACTGAGCTAACACTAGGATAAAAGAATTGCATAGATAAGCTTAATATCCCTTTAGATGCTGGGAGTTCTGGGTGCAGAGGCATTGAACTGGATAATGCAGATAAATGGGAAACTTCTTGCTGTTCCTGACAGGCAAAGAATAGTTTTACCAGGTCTAACATTCTCTTGATGCATAAGTTACCACTTAAGCAAGTGTGTGGTGAAGAAGGATAAATCTGCAGCTCTTTCTTGTGATCATGATTGATATTCTGAATTCCAGTAGCATAGCTGGTCTAGTATTTTTGAAACCCCAGCTTTTTTGAAATTCTTTCCGTCATACTTGATGCCATATGCAATACGATTGTCCAGTGATTAGGAAAGAAAGTTCAAGTATACAGGCCTCAATTTGTTTATAAAAGAAAATTTGGTAATACAAGAAGATGTCTGTTTTGAAGTTTCAATATTGTTTCCCACTCTTTCTGTCAGAGCCAAAATAATGCTGTTCACTTGAACTTCTTACTGAAATTACCTAAAGGAAGCTGACATGGTTTTTGAGGAATGTGTGCCCACATACCAAACAGTCATTGCCATTTTGTACTGTTCTTAAGTTTTTATTTTAATATAGATCAGAGGTTTTCTGGACCTGTGCAGATCCCTAGAATTTTAAGAAAATCCAAAGATGAATTTTCATACGTCACAGTTTTCTGTTAAACGCAGCAGTAAATTGATGTGTATGGTCATGTTCATGTGAGCTAGAGCATTCAGGGCCACAACAGTACCCATTACAGCATTTCTTTCCAAATCACAACCAGTTCTTTAGAAGAAGAATCTTTCCCTTAAATCAGCACAAACACTCCAAGGGAGACAACATCTTCCTTCCTCATTTTTAAGGACAGCAACTTTTTATATTGACAGGTATGATGCGTACCTCTACTTCTTTCTTATAGGCTCGCCATCTAAAAGAAAATTTAAACCCATTTCTCGTCTTTCTTCCAGCCTATGAGAATTTTGAATCTGCCAAGTGTGAGTCTGGCATCTGACTTGAAATCCAACACCTGTTGTGCCTGATTATCTTCCAGAGCAAAGGCTATTCTCCTGGCCCTTAAAGGCCAGTATATCCATTTTGTAGTATGTAGCTTATTTTTCTATTTTTTTCCCCCCTATACTTTCCTGAACATGTAAACAGCAAAATATATATGTTCTGTGAACTCACTACAACTGCCTGCTAGTTCATTCAATATTTTCTGTCTGAATTCTTATATTGCCACAAACAAACATAGTCTCAGTAGATTGTAGAGCTCTTGCCAGGCAGCTGTCCTTTCACTTTTCACTACCTTTTCATGTTTTATCAATTTTCTGCGTCAAAAATAAACTTGGGATAGGTGACAGAATTTCAAGGAGGATCTCCTTCAGAGCATATAATTAAAGAAAATAGAAAATCTAATTCAATCGCCTTAGTGACCACTTATTTTAAGCCAAAAATTGAGATATCTTTGTGTTTTTAACTTGGGGTCAGCTTTGGTAGAAGCATTTTTTCTTGTCATGTCTTTGCATAAAGGTTTTCAGCCTCCTGGTGCCTCAACACAGCAGAAGAAAAGCATGGGAAACAATTTTGATGTGCCTTCTAATTTTAATTTAAGTCTTCGTTAATATACCCTTTTGAACTTCATGTGTATTGTGTAACAGGTGAGTAATAGAAAAATACATTTCTTTAATGTCATGATCTACTTAAACTTATAAAAAAAGTCAACTGTGGAGGAAAAATATTTAATTTTAGGAAAATTTATATAACTTGCGCTAGATTTAGTCAATAGTTTTTACTAATTACAAGGATAATCAGGATTCTGTCAATGCCACTTCTTTTCTTTGAATGTTTAGACTAAAAACCTTTCCTTAGAAATATCAGCTTCATTTTTAAATAATGGAAGAATAACACCACAGAAGTGGGTAGAATTTGTGCTTGACCCATATTAGAACTGGGAACTGAATTTTTCTGGAATTTTCCTTCTATTTTTGCACTACTTCAGAACCTGATTATCATTTTAGTTTATTTGCTTTCCATCATGACATTGCAGGACAATAAATAGTGCAACTTTATACACTGTCTTTATCCTTGGATTCATGATGGAGGTATTAAAATCACAGTTGTTCATTCTTGGAGGAGATGCATGCACAGAATTTATCTTTCTTCATAATGTAGGAAATAAAGTTTCACAGGCTTTTAGTGGGAGTCCTACTGTCTGTAAAGACATTTCTCACTCCTGTCTGCACTTGAGTCTGCCAGAGAAAGATCTTGTCTGAACAATTCAGTGACATTTTGTAGCTCTGATATTTTCTTAATATCACTGCGAGTTCTACCTCAGCAACACAAATGAGGTTTTCTCAAGATCTGTATTTATTATTGTTTTCTATAGGAAATTGATTGCAAACAAAGGAATAGAAGAATAAAAATTCAACTCTTTCTACCACACGATGTAGCAAACTCACTGCGCAGTAAACTGTTTTTGAGAACCACTGAAATGGACCTCATCTTATAGGTCTGGGAATAGAAACAACAAAAGTTTTGCTGCTGCAGGATGAGGCCTCAAAGAGTATGTAATGAGTGCACACACATGCTCATCCCTTATTTATCCATGGATTTTAAGAATCTGTCAGAATACTCTCTCCTCCCATCACAAGCTTTTTTCAAAAGCTTTTAAATAATAAAAAAAAAAATTAAGATTAATGCAGGCTGTACTTTGGTATTTGCTTAGTTATTTGATTGATCTCCCTCTGGGAATGAATATTACAGAATATTTAAAAAATTATTTTTAAAATTAATTAAATGCCAGAAACCACATAATATATTTCATAAATTTTACCCTCTAAAATCATAATGCCGATTTACTGCTGTGATCTACTATTTAAAGCACAAATGAGAATTAATAAACTCTCATTCCAGAAGGGATTTTTAGATATTAACAGATGCATTCTGACCAAGGAGTCTCACATGAAACATGAATCTTATTTCATAATGTGTTTATTAATTGTGTATCTACTGAGGATTCAAAGGTGGGTCTACTTTAGGTTGAGACCTTAATTTTTGACTTGCGTGTCATCAGCTCCATACTTGGTTCTGGACACTTTGTCTTCAATGACCCAGCTATAATTATTACTACCCTTTATCCTGTGTCAATAGGAAACAGTCTGCTTCCCTGAGTGTACATAATATCTTCCTTCTCCTATCTCTTTTGCTTCAATAAAAAATACATTTTTCAAAAATGGGAGGACACTTTTTTTCCCTGCCTCATTTTTCAGCAGCAGAATCATGACATTTCAATTTTTTAAGTAAACAAAAAGTCCTATTTTTCATACTGACAGCAAAGAGCAGTGATGTATGAACCTGCAAGTCTTATAATGACTTACCCATGATAATGCTTGAAGGAGCCCTCACATAATTTTAAAGCAAATGAAAATAATTTGTTTTGGCAAAGCACAGAAATCCTAATTTTTCTACCTGTAATATGCTTGGTTTCAATTCTTGTGATGTGGATCTGTCCTTATAGATTAGAATTGTTTTGTAAAATCAGTAACAAATTTCACAATAAGTGAAGTGGTTTTAAAATATCAACAGTACTATACTCTTCATTTTTGTTTGGGTAGTTATTTTCATCCTAAAGTAGATCTTTTTACTGCAAATTGCATATTTTGAGATAACTTTAGCAAGCTGACAAATTTGCTTATCAAGCCCAAGTTGTGATTTGTGTTATTAAGAAATATTCTTGCCTTTATGGTGCATACTGTTGAAAAACTTGATGGTATCTGCCTCAAAATTCAAGACAAAATGACTTAACCATATAAGAAACTTGATAATTAGATAATGTTCATCTTTTTAAAGAGTTTATTATTTAAATACTTCACTCTCTTTATCTCTCTTAATGCCGTAAGAGACAGTTAAGACCTTGTTCATACGAGTCTCGATTTTATGTGGTGTGTCCATACAACCATCTTCAGTCTGCCTAATTTCTAGAGATGAAATAGATATTTCCAAGTGTCAGAGGCTGAAATGGTTCATGGCTTAAATATTGTTATAAAAGAATTTTGCCCAACAGAAGCCCACTCCTTGAAGATGCCCAGCTGGAACTTTGGACTGTGAGTGAAGCCACCTAGGTAAGATAAAGGGGATGTTCAATCATCTCAGGTCTAGAGAGAAACAAACAAGGCTGAGGGAAAGGAATGCCTCCACAAGAAAGCCATACACAGAAGAGAATCATCCCTGGCTGTGTTTGGGATGGGGGAGACCACAGGCCACAGAGTCCAGGTTTACATAGATTTCCCCCCAAAACGAGGTGGGGGGCAGGAGGTTTCAGGTGTGTGGCGTAACTTCTCGTCAGAGGCACTGAAAACCCATCCTACCTAACACAAACCAGCCCAGCTGCGAAACCCCAACCCCAGGAATGACACATCCATGGGACATTCAAGTAGGTGGCAGCTGAGGGGGTGTCATAATCCATCAAAGACACCTGAAATGCTCCTCAAAGTCATTCCTGAGGCCTTGCACCACAGGACTGCATGTGATGCAGAATGATGCACAGGTCCAGAGTGTGCTGCAAGAGATTGTCAAACTGCACCAACTTCCCTGGGGGAGGTACCTGGGCATTCCCACCTGGCCTGAACGTGTATTAATCCATCGGGTTCTGTGCTTTTGGGGAGACCCTCTCCACCAAGAAGTCCAGCTGGAGAGGATCACTGGGACACCGGTGGGATCCACAGAATGGTGATACTGTCGCTGTCACTCTCTTTCTGTCCCCCACCTCTTTTCCTCTTCTTACTTCCTCTCTCTCTCATATTTACTATTAAATAAAACCCATACTATTGACTTTGGCATATGGTCTTGTTTGCACCTTAATTCAAATTAAGATAGAAATGCACAGAAATGCAGAGACATTTCTAATAACTTTCCAAACCAGACCATAACATTGGCGTGGAAAATGCTGACTTTTCAGTTGTTTATTGGAATGCTTTTCTTGAATTCAAGGCCCTTTTTTGGTGGTCTTTAATTTAGAATAGATGTAGCTGGCTCTGCACACATTATTTGTTGTAAAAATTCAGTTATGAAAGCTGAATCTACAAAGACTTTTATTGTTTTTCATTTTGGCTGCTGTAGAAGATACCACAGGGTTGTTTTTTTTTCATTTTACTAGTCAGATCAGGTTGTAAAACTCATTCAAGTTTCTTCCTATATTTCACTATTATACAGAGATTAGTAGCTGTGATTCTGCTGTACTTTCTCTGTGGTGACAACCAGATTACATCTATTGTTTTACCATGTATTTCTCTAAGTGCGTTAGACATTGTCAGCTAAAAAAACATACAGCAAGCCAAACTTTCTATTATATCATTGCCCCTGCTCTGAGATTCACCTGATAGAAACTGCTGATTGGGCGCTGTAGCATCATAAAGAAGGCATGGTCTACCTGTGGGTAGCAGATAACAAAAATACATAGCTGCTTGTCCAAAGAGATTTTATCTCTTCCTAAATGAGTCAGCCGAAAGAAGATGGAGATAGACTGGGCCATTCCCATTGGAACTTTACAAAGCTCTCTAAAATGTTTTATGTTTTCTGTCTTCATGGTTACATTCAGTGCCAGCAGAGCGCAACCATGGTAGCTTTGTACCCTGTACAAATTTGTCACAACATGTGGAAAGGCAGAATTTGTTTATTTTTAAAGTGTTTTAAAATTTAATTTTAGCTCATTTTTTGTAACAAACATTTAAGGGCATTACAGCGTTCAGTCTTTGTTAGTGTGTGCAGAAGCTAGCAGGGGAAATTGTTTTGCCTTTTCCAAAACTAGCATGGACAGGCAACTCAAGTAGAAAAGGGTCACAAAGGAGGCAGTTGTACATTTGGACAGTGAGTGTCATTTCATGTCTTTGCCTTTATTTAAGAAATAAAGACTCTCGTCTGTTGGAATTATCCTGATAATGAAAAGCTTTTGAGTTATGTTAAAAAAAATAAAATTCCTAATCTTTCATGACATTGTGTGCATCTTCTTGAGCCTTTGCATTGTTGCAGATTTTCTTTTGGGATCCTTAACAGCCAACAGACAGACTTTAGAGGTGCCACAGGGAGAGGGAGAATTTTCTCTCCAGCTCTCCCCAGAGTACTGCTCTGTACAATACTTTTCTCAATCATACAAGTCTGAGATTTTTTTTATTCTTTTTTTACTCTAGACTAGCTTATTTTTGAAGAACCTCTTATTTTTTAGCCTTTCATATCTTCATTAAGTGGGTTGGATGTCTTGGTGATAATGCTGAGCCTGAAATTCTTACACTTACACAAGGAATACACATGTGTAGGTGGGCGCTTCTAAGCAGAGTACATCCTCTGGACAACTCAATATTAAGTGGTCCTAAGTGGAAGTTTGTTGTCTATTGAAGCATCAGTGGTCCACCTCAGAACTCCTGCTGCTCTGCAGTGTTCTGTACAGTGCCACACTGTATTGCACACATTACTTGGCTTTCAGGACTGCACATACCTCTTGATGTGGGATAAGCGTGGCTGGAAAACCATTAAGGAAGGCTCTTTAGGTGGCACCCACTTGGCATTAATGGTGGTGCCAGTAGCATGTGCTTGTCATAAAGTGAAATGAAGTGTTTCCATATAAACATCATTTTGATCAAAATGAAAAATTTGGGTTGCTTCTTGCTAAGGCTATAAAAACTCAACCATGGTGTCCTCAGGCCTCACTGTGAATACAAGAGCTGTTCAGTGTGTTGTGTCCTTACCAGAGGTCCATCCAATACCCTGTCACCTCAGTTTTACCAACATCAGAGCAGATGTAAAATTTTATAATGTGCAATCAGTTGCTCTTGGAAAGTTATAAAACCTTTCTTCACAGTGTTTCTCTCACTGGAATTCAGAATGTGAGTTCCATTGTGTAAAACAAAAGTCCTTCTAGAAAGTGGCTTTTCTCTGTATCTCTCTCCTCCTCAGAATAAAAAAGGTCTGCCAAGTGAATCTCCATTGAAAAGTAGAAAGAAAAAGCAGCAGTCTGAAAAAGTAGCAAAGGAAGGATGAAAAGTTCTTATTAAAAAATAACTGAAGCATGGAAATTTTAAACATTCTCTGCTACTAATTTCTCATCCTTCATTATACATTGGGATACTTTATTGACTAAAATTTTCCAAATCTCTGCCGTAAAACTTTCCTGGGATTCCAATCTGTTCTCTTTAGTTGTTGCAAGGTAACATTTTGCAGCATAATACCAGCTGTATGTATCAGATGTTCTCAGATTCTCAGGAGACAATATTACACAGTTGCATCTGGAAGCAAAATTTTCTGTCAGAAAAGTATTTTGACATACATGTGAAAGATACAATAGGATAAAAAAATGTTATCCAGAATGTCTGGGAAGTTGCAATGCTAGTGCATCACTGTTGTATCTTTTCTAATGTTTTGTTATCTTTCTTCATTTA
>NW_005055304.1:0-6361 GCF_000277835.1 Geospiza fortis
ATACAGAAGACCTCTCCCTGTTCCTTGCCCTACCCTCAGTGCAGTTCTATCCCCAACGCAGTCCACCCATGCCATAGAGCAGCTGTGCCCTACAGCTGCACCCTGGATTCAACAGCTATCTAGGGGTGGCCCACTCTCACTGACGGTGTTGGGAGCTAGTCGGGCCGAAGAAATCCAGCACCGTAGCCCAGGAGGGTCCATGAAGAGTCCACAGGGAGCGACCACTGAAAATCTCATCAGTGAGTAAAAGGGGATCTTCATGGAGTAAACCTGAAAGGGCACCCATGGAGGCTAGCGCAGGTAAAACAGGGCACCAATAATGCACGCCTCGGCCAGGTTTCGGGGTATCCCTGTCTGGCTGTTGCTGCTCTGGATAGCACAGTCCTGTTCAGCACAGCCTGCCTGGGCTCCCAGGCAGTTTCCAGCTGCAGGCTACTTTAGCAAGCTCAGCTCTTAGGTGATATCAGCTCTTTAGTGATTATCAGCTCATTCGTGATTTCAGCTCTTTAGCTTGCTAAGTGCCTTAGGCAGATGCAGGGAGAGAGAGGAGAAGCACTGTGTGAGGTTCCACAGGGATGTCTCTATTGAAGTCTTCTACAAAGGTCTCAGGGACAGCTTTTCTGCCAAACTGGGCAAAAGTAGCTCTTTATACAGGGTACAGGAGTTTTAGAAATTGTCCAATGGTAAGGGTCGAGGTGAACGTGACCTATAGTCTTACAGAGAGACAAGCAAGGGTCCAAAGGTGGAAGAGGGGCTTCTTAGGTCCAGTCATCATGACTAGGCATTTCCTGTCTTAGGTTGATGACCGCCAGGGAGGCCTTGCAGGCCCTGTGCCTGCTACACACCAATGGGGGGTAGCAAAGTTAAGGCCAGGAAGGGGCCCTGTCAAAAGGGATGATGATCCAAAAATATCTTTGAAGAATCCCTTGGAAGAATGTGGAGTTGGTTTACACATTCTCCCAGAAGTAATTAAAGACATGGATGCTCAAAGGGGGCAATAAGGGAAAGTCAAGAAAGGGTCTCAACATTCTATGCCTGGGGAGGCAAAAAGGGGAGTCGAGAAGGGGTCTCAACAACAGGAGATGAACAGATAGTGTTGGTGTGTTGGAAAAGGATTGGTTGAAGGGGAATATGGAGAGATATGGCTGAGACAAGGAGCGGCAGGACTGGGCGCAGAGGTGTGGGACTGGGAGCATGGGCTGGGGGCCTGTGGGGGCTATGGGGCAGCCAGGGCTCAGCACTGGTCAGTGCCTGACCCCACGACCCCCAGGGCAGGGGCAGCAGTGGCCGCTGGTCACCATGAGGCTGTGGGACTCCCTGGCCACCTGTGATGCTGCCAGCCGTGCCTGCTGGGAATGCCCTGTTTGGACACTGGAGAAGGACAGGGACCAGCTCCGGCATACAGTGTTTAGTGAGGAGAGTAAGCACAGGGAGGAGGAAGAAGGAATATTTGGAAAATGCAAATTATATGTGGAAGGATTAAGATTTTCTTTTAAAGATTTTTTTTTTTTTGGTTAACTGGAGAAACAAATTGTTTTGAAATGTGGGAAAATGAGTACCCACAGGCAGTAGCTGGGGGGACTAGAGGAAGGACAGATTAAGTCCCTTGGATGAACTGGTCAGAAAGATACAGAAAGTGTATGTAAAAAGGGATAAGGAAAAGGCAAAGGCAAAGATGATGACAGAGTTTTACAACCTTGGAGGAATAAACCACAGGGTCCAAGAGGTCCCCTGGGACGAAGGGGATGGGGTCAGCCAAGAGGAAGTGGCAAAAGCATTGCCTACTGTGTGAGAAACGACTGCTCACTTTTAAAATTTTAAAGATTTCTTAAACCTTAATTTAAAAAATACAACAAAAGGACTAAGCAAGGAAAAATTACAGTGCTGGGAGCCCCCGTGACTATCAGCCACATGCTCATCTACAAAATGGATGCTCTGCCTTTTATACCCTTAGCCCCTCCCAAAGTTTTGTCAGTCAACTCTTTCTCTGCCATCCATTTGATTTGTGGAAAAAAAACTCCACAACTCATAAAAGTCATAAAGTAGGTATGTAATTTGGTCCCAGGTGCATTTGGGATAGCTCCTCAAAGAACATGAGTGCTCCTTAAGAGTTCAGACACCCCCCCCTCCCCCGTTGCATATGCATTGAGTTTCGCAATGGGTCCATGCATATTCATTTACTAGCCCCACTTCACATTAAAATTAGTCCTTATCAGTCCTTCTGATCCTGCACAGAGAGCTCTCTGGTCATCCCAGTCTGCTTCTAATTTCAAGGCCCAAGGGGCCCCCTCTTATCTCCCTCCAGCTTGGAAGCTCACATTCCTTCTACCTTGTTTGGGAAAACTGTTCTTATCAGAGTCTTTCATTCTTTTGTTGATCTTTGCAGACCTCTAGAGCACAGCAAGTTACAGACTAAACAAAACTGCACACTTCATCTAAATCCAAAAATTAATTTCTACTCTAAGTTAATTTTCTGAACCCCCCATGTCTCATTCCCTCCTTTTCTAGAAAATTAGTAAATTCTTCTACTTATCACAAATCTCTACGATAATATGTATTGCTTAATGCTTTACTCTGTGTATTTAACAAGGTCAATACTGCTACTCATTGTAGTATTCTCTAAATCTAAATAAGTACTACAAAAGATAACTCTAAACTTACACTGACTAATATAAATAAAATTATAATGGGGTTATATCACCATTGAGTCAGAGATGCCACAGACTCCAAAAGCAATCAGAGGGCTAATCACCACTTTATTAAGAACCCATTCCTTTTTATACTCTAGTTCGCTACAGGTGGACCTGATTGGTCCGTTAATCAAAACACTGTCACCATTGGCTAATTAAGAAACCACCCTTTGTAAACAATCTTATGGTCAAAACAGCTTATTACAAACAACACCTGCGGCTTGTTTACAATTCTTTCTCTCCAGCTCCCTCAGACCAATTCATGGGAAAGTTTATCTAGCTTTCTCTCTCTGACCAGTATGTTACATCCACAGGGTGACATAGTGTATTAAAAATCTTAGTTGTAGTTGGTGACTATCTAAAGATTATATCTCACTAGTGATGATCTGCATGTTGTTTTATTCTTTGCAGAACCCTGCCTATTTCTTTTGTATCATGATGGACAGTAATTAGAGTTTTCTCTCTATTTTTTTTGATTTTCTTTAAAATTTCAATTAGGTCTTGGTGCTTAAATAATTGTCTTACTAACGTAAGGTTTATTCTAACCTAGGAGTAGGTGATAACTTGTGGTACATTGTGTAATTGGATTTGATCAGCTGGTGGAATGTCACTGGTGTCAAATATGAAAAATCACACTTGATCTTAACAAAATTACAAAAACAAAAATGAGAATGATTTCTATTAAGTAAAGTTACATTTTCGTTATCGATTTCTATTAAAGCATAAGTAGATCTTAAGTATATACAGCTTCTACTAAGATATACAAGCACAGTTCTTTGATTAGTGACTGGATGAATCTCAAAGTGGCAAATACTTTGTTCAGTGTTAAGGCACACATCTTGAGCATCAATAGTATTACTTTTACAAGTGAACTCTAGTTGTTCTCGGGTAACACAAGATTTAAAATTTACCGTTAGCTACTTCTTATTCACTACTCATGTTCACACTCTATGTTCTGAAGGATAGAGTATTGTTCTCTCATGGTTTAGTACTAGTGGGATGATGGGGTGGATAACATAAACAGTGGCATTACAGACAGTAAGAACAAAGGCAGTGGCTACATTAGAAGCAGGATCATAGGTAAAATTTACTATAGTTCACTAAGATTGAAATTTTCTTTCAAAATTAATTGCACTGTCTCAAACAGCTTTTTGAATCTCAACTGGGAAATCACTTTCATCTCTTTCTCGTACGATCAAAGCTGCTGTTGCTTGCATCTATAACTGTGCTTGTATACAGCTAAAAGCTAAAGACACATTATCTTGACCCATACTATGTACATCTATTATTAATTTGTAGTCTTGGTCTTCGGCCTTTTCTTATTTTGTTAACACTTTTTAAACTTGCTACTGCTTAGTTCTTAATGCCAATAGAGATGACTGTAAGGGTTGTTTTAGTTTTGTTAAATCACTTGTTGTAGCAGCTAGTTTATTCATTAATACTTCTGAATCAATGCTATTTAAAACTCCTAATTTTGTCTTCAACATTATAGTTAAATCTCTCCTCTTTTTGTCTCTAAGGTGGGTTTGTCTTTGTAACTATGTTGTCTAGCCTTCGGAGGATGTCTTCAAGAAGGAGGAGCAAGCTGGTTGAATTTCTGAAATGTTGATTTGCATTAGCAATTCAACACATTTGAGAGACTACTCTGGATTAAACAACAGTTGTTGTTGGCTCGTATTTTTTACTACATATGGGCTTATTTAATAATTTTTTTGTTTCAAGTTTAGGTGATATAGTTGGGACTCAGGTGCTTGTGGCTAATTTGGTTGTGGTTGTTGTGGTAGGTATGGCATCTATTTTAAATTTGAATGAGAGTCTTATAATGCTCTGGCCCTAAATGCACACTACTGTAACATTTCACATTAGTGTGAAATTAATCTAACACTAATTAATTTGGATAATTATTACATATTCTGCCTGCTGTAGCAGGTGAAACATAAATTTCCTTTGTTTTTTCATGGATACTCTTATTGATAATTCGGTATCTTATTTTGATGACTTCTCTTATAACTTCTTGAAGTGTCAATCTTACTACTTTGATCTTTCATGTCATTCATGCTTTTCATATACTTGGTCTTCGTGCATAACTACAGTTGATAGATTCAGATTTTTTTTAATAACAGAATAGTCTCATATAGCAAGTGACTTGATTAAAGACTTTGGACTAAGGTCATTCATCATTTTCTGCTATCTTAGAGGTACTTTCTTGGATTATGATTGTAACTGTAAACAAAATTATTGTCTTGGCTAAACTTCTACAAGCTAAATTACTCGAAATTTTTGACCGCAATATACTCATTTTGCTTGAGTAAATTAAAGTTTTAGTTTATTGTTACTTGGTGTTACTTTCTAGGAGGCTTCTGCTTCTGGGGCTTTCTTCACTCGAGAGTGGTGGATCTAAGCACTCTGCTCTTTGATCTTAATTGCGGTGAAAGTAGTGAGAAGTACTTTGAATGGTCTTTCTTACTGTGGTTCTAAAGTCTTTTCTGTAAGACACTTAACATATACATAATCTCTAGGTTGAATATTATGTACTGGCCCATCTAGCTCTTTGCTCCAAGTTCTAGCTACATGTTTTTCAATTTTCTTGAGTAGTTTACTTAAAGCTGCCATGTATATGGCTAATGTCACATGTCTAATGTGGGTAGACATTCCCTTTTGCATTCTATATGATCTCTCATAAAGCATTTCAAAGGGACTCAACTTTTCTTTGGCTCTAGGTTTAGTCCGAATCTGTAACAATGCTAGTGGAAGAGCTTGGGGTTAGGGTAAATTTGCTTCTTGCCTCAGCTTTACAATTTGACGCTTAATCAAATTATTTATTTTCTCTACCTGGCTACTCAATTGGGGGTGGTATGGGGTATGAAGCTCCCAATCTATGCCTAGGTGGTTGCTAATCTGCTGCACTATTTTTGAAATAAAATGTGATCTTCTGTCTGAAGATATTGTGGCTGGAACTCTGAAGTGTGATATTATTTCTTGCAATAGTACCTTGGTTACCTTCCAAGCTTTGGCAGTCTTGGTGAGAAAGGCTTCTGGCCACTCTGAAAATGTATCTGTCAATATTAATAAATAGCAATAACCCCCTTTTCTTGGGATTTTTGTAAAATCAATTTGCTATTGTTGCTTGGGTCTAGGGCCCCTCCCAATTTGGCGAAGTTTTGGTTTGGGGATTGTCATGGTTTGACGCTGGCGTAATGCCAGTGCCCCCATGAAAATATATTCTCCCCAGTGTCTGCTGTGAGATGTGACCAGAAATAGAGCAAAGCAGGCTCCAGCTTAGGAATAAAGGAAAAACTTTATTAGCCTACAATATGTAAAAAAGAACACACAGAGAACTCAGAATGAAAGTCTTCCAAGACATTCCTCCTCCTCCCCCCAATTTCCCCCACAGCACGAAATAAAACCTTAGATTCTCAATCCAGTTACCACCCCTCAGATAATCAACTCTCAGTTCATCAAGGAAAGAGGAGTCCCTCTTGTACCATAGGCTTCCCCAGGAAACACAGTTGAAACCTCTTGTGTTTCCATGTCATACGAGGCACTGCCCGGAGAACATCTGCCCTCGTGACATCTTCCTTCCTTCCATGTACAGTGCTCTCACCACTGTTCATGGACCAAAACTGCTTATAGGGTTTAATTTTAAGGATGCTTTGCCAAGTACCAAAAAA